>NW_020175671.1:985667-1088095 GCF_003031525.2 Neophocaena asiaeorientalis asiaeorientalis
TTTTTTTTTTTTTTTTTTTTTTTTTGGTGGTACGCGGGCCTCTCACTGTTGTGGCCTCTCCCGTTGCAGACCACAGGCTCCGGACGCGACGGCTCAGTGGCCACAGCTCACGGGCCCAGCCTCTCCAAGGCATATGGGATCTTCCCGGACCGGGGCACGAACCCGTGTCCCCTGCATCGGCAGGTGGACTCTCAACCACTGCGCCACCAGAGAAGCCCGTTACAAGAAGTTTTTAACAAAGAGTTAGAAAATATAAAGAAACCAGAGTTAAAGAATACAGTAACTGAAATGAAAAAATATACTAGGAAGAATCAATAATAGAATAAATGAGGCAGAAGAACAGAAAAGTCAGCTGGAAGAGAATGGTGGAAATCACTGTCACAGAAGAGAATAAAGAAAAAAGAATGAAAAGAAATGAGGGCAGTTTAGAGACCTCCGGGACAACCTCAAACACACCAACATTCACATTATAGGGTTCCTGGAAGAGAAGAGAGAGACAAAGGGCCTGAGAAAATACTTGAAGAGATAACATTAGCTGAGTAACAATAGCTGAAAACTTTCCTAACATGGGAAAGGAAACAGTCAACCAAGTCCAGGAAGCACAGAGAGTCCCACACAGGATTAACCCCAGGAGGAGCACACTGAGACACATAGTAATCAAACTGACAACAATTAAAGATAAAGAGAAAATATTAAAAGCAACAAGGGAAAAGCAACAAATAACATACATGGGAATCCCCCTAAGCTTATCAGCTGACATTTTAGCAGAAACTTTGCAGGCCAGAAGGAGTGGCACAAAGGATGAATCCAAGAAGAAGATAGAACAATTGTAAATATATATGTACCCAGCATAGGAGCACTGCAAAATATAAGGCAAATGTTAAAAGACATAAAAGGAGAAACTGACAGTAGCACAATAATAATGGGGGACTTTAATACCCCACTTACATCAATGAACAGATCATCCAGACAGAAAATCAATAATGAAACACAGGTTTTAAATGACACATTAAACCCAGTGGACTTAATCAATATTTATAGAGTATTCCATCTGAAAGCAGCTGAATGCATCAAGTGCACATGGAACATTCTCCAGGATAGATCACATTCTGGGCCACAAAGCAAGCCTTGGCAAACTAAAAAAAAAAAACCAAAAAACAAAAACTGCAATCCTATCAAGCATCTTTTCAGACCACAATGCTAAAAATCAACTACAAGAAAAAAAGACTGCAAAAAAACACAAACACTAGGATACTAAACAATATGCTACTAAACAACAAATGGATCACTGAAGAAATCAAAGAGGAAATTAAAAAATACCTAGAGACAAATGAAAATGAAAACACAATGATCCAAAACCTATGGGATGCAGCAAAAGCAATTCTAAGAAGAAAGTTTATAGCAATACAAGCTTACATCAGAAAAGAGGAAAAGTCTCAAATAAACAATGTAACATTACACCTAAAGCAACTAGAGAAAGAAGAACAAACAGAATCCAAAGTTAGTAAAAGGAAAGATATCATAAAAATGAGAGCAGAAATAAATGAAATAGAGACTAAGAAAACAACAGAAAAGATCAATGAAACTAAAAGCTGATTCTTTGAAAAGATAAACAAAATTGATAAACTTTTAGCCAGACTCAACAAGAAAAAAGAGATAGGTCCCAAATCAATAAAATTAGAAATGAAAAAGAAGTTACAAAGAATACCACAGAAATACAAGGGACCATAAGAGATTGCTACAAGCAACTATATGCCAATAAAATGGACAATCTAGAAGAAACAAACAAATTCTTAGAAAGGTACAGTCTTCCAAGACTGAATCAGGAAGTAATAGAAAATTTGAATAGACCAATTACCAGTACTGAAATTGAATCTGTGATTTAAAAACTCCCAAGAAACAAAAGTGCAGGACCAGATGGCTTCACAGGAAAAATCTACCAAACAGAGAAGAAAAAATTGCAGAGAAAGGAGCACTTTCAAACTGGTTCTATTAGGCCACCATCACCTTGATACCAAAACCAGACAAAGATCCACAAAATAGAAAATTACAGCCAAATATCACTAATGAACATAGACACAAAAATCCTCAGCAAAACAGTCACAAATCAAATCCAGTGATACATTAAAATGACCATACACCATGCTTAAGTGGGATTTATCCCTGGGATGCAAGGATTTTTTAGTATCCACAAATCAATCAATGTGGTACACCATATTAACAAGTTGAGGAGTAAAACCCATATGATCATCTCAATAGATGCAGGAAAAGCTTTTGATAAAATTCAACATCCATTTATGATAAAAACACTCCAGAAAGTGGACATATAGGGAACTTATCTCAACATAATAAAGGCCATATATGACAAACCCACAGCTAACATCATATTCAAAGGTGAAAGCATTTCCTCTAAGATCAGAAACAAGAGAAGGATGTCCTTCTCGCCACTTTTATTCAACATAGGTTTGGAAGTCCTTGCCATAGCAATCAGAGAAGAAAAAGAAATAAAAGGAATCTAAAGTGAAAAAGAAGAAGTAATGCTGTCACTATTTAGATGACAAAAATGATACATAGAAAATCTGAAAGATGCTACCAGAAAACTACTAGAACTCATCAACGAATTCAGTAAATTTGCAGAATACAAAATTAATACTGAGAAATCTGTTGCATTCCTATACACTAACAATGAAGTATCAAAAAGAGAAATTAAGGAAACAATCTCATTTACCATCATAACAAAAATAATAAAATAACTAGGAATAAACTACTTAAGGAGGCAAAAAACCTGTACTCTGAAAACTGTAAGACACTGATGAAAGAAATCAAAGATGACACAAACAGATAGAAGTGTTCTTGGATTGGAAAAATCAATATTGCCAAAATGACTATACTACCCAAGGCAATTTACAGATTTAATGCAATCCTAATCAAATTACTAATGGCATTTTTCACAGAACCAGAACAAAAACTTTTAAAGTTTGTATTGAAACACAAAAGAATAGCCAAAACATTCTTGACAAAGATGAACAGAGCTGGAGGAATCAGGCTTCCTGACTTCAGATGATATTACAAAGCTATAGTAATCAAAACAGTATGGTACTAACACAAAAACATACATATAGATCAGTGGAACAGGATAGAGAGCCCAGAGATAAACCCATGCACCCATGGTCAATTAATCTATGGCAAAGGAGGCAAGAATATACAATAGAAAAGACAGCCTCTTCAATAAGTGCTGGGAAAACTGCACAGTTACATGTAAAAGAATGAAATTAGAACATTCTCTAACACCATACACAAAAATAAACTAAAAATGGATTAAAGACCTAAATATAAGACTGGAAACTATAAAACTCCTAGAGGACAACATAGGCGGAACACTCTTTGACATAAATTTCAGCAATATCTTTTTGGATCCATCTCCTAGAGTAATGGAAATAAAACCAAAAATAAACAAGTGGGACCTAGCTAAACTTAAAAGCTTTTGTATAGCAAAGAAAACCATCAACAAAATGAAAATGTCACCTACCAAATGGGAGAAAATATTTGCAACTCATATGTTTGATAAGGGGTTAATATCCAAAATATATAAAGAACTCACACAATTCAGTAGTATAAACAAAACAAAACAAAACAAAACAGGCTGATTAAAAAATGGGCAGAGCATCTGAATAGACATTTTTCCAAAGAAGACATACAAATGGCCAACAGGTGCATGAAAATGTATTTAACATCACTAATGATCAGGGAAATGAAAATCAAAACCATAATAAGGTGTCACCTCTCACCTGTTAGAATGGGTATCAAGAAAAGACAACAGGTAAAAAGTGTTGGTGAGGATGTGGAGAAAAGGTAACCATTGTGAACTATTGGTGGGAATGTAAATTGGTGCAGCCACTATGGAAAACAGCATGGAGGCTCCTCAAAAAATTAAAAATAGAACTACTATATGATCCAGCCATTCCACTGCTGGATATTTATCTGAAGGAAGTAAAATCACTATCTTGAAAAAATGTCTGCATACCCATGTTCATTGCAGCATTATTTAAAAAGCCAAGTCATGGAAATAACTTGTGTCCAATGAAGGATGAATGGATGAATAAAATATGTAAAATATGTACAATTGAATATTATTTGCAGCAAAAAAAGGAGGAAATCTTGCCATTTATGATAACATGGATGGACCTTGCGGGCATTATGCTAAGTGAAATAAGTCAAATGAGAAAGACAAGTACTGTATGATTTTGCTTATATGTGAAATCTAAACTAAAAAACAATGCAAAAACCAAACCAAACTAATCAAAAAAGAACAGATGATTAGTTGTTGCTGGAGGTGGGGATTGGGGTTGGGTAGGTGGGTGAAAGTGGTCAAATGGTACGAACTTCCAGTTATAAGAAAAATAAGTCTTAGAGATGTAATGTACAGCATGGTGACTATAGTTCATAACACTGTACTGAGTATTTTAAAGTTGCTAGGAGATAGATCTTAAAAGTTTTCATCACAGGGAAAAAATTTGTAACTATGAGTGTTGATGGATGTTAGGTAAAATTACTATGGAAAACATTTCACAAAATATATGTAAATTAAATCATTTTGTTGTACATCTAAAACTAATACAATATTATATGTCAATTTAAAAAATTAAAGTTGCCTCTGTGTAGTTGCACATATATAACTTTTGTGATGAAAAAAGTGGATATAAGAACCAAAGGCATGCATATCAGTATATATTGATGATAATTATTTGCATTTCCCTGATAACATATTATGTGGAGCATCATTTCATATGCTTATTTGTTATCTGTATATCTTCTTTGGTGAGGTGTCTATTAAGGTCTTTTATCCATTTTTAATTGAAATTTTTGTTTTCTTATTGTTGAGTTTTAAGAGTTCTTTGTATAGTTTGGATAAGTTCTTTTACAGATGTTTATTTTGCAAATATTTTTGCCCAGCCTGTAACTTGTCTTCTAAGTCTCTTGCAGAGCAACAGTTTTACATTTTAATAAAGTCTAGCTTATTAATTATTTTTTTCATGAAGTTTGCTTTTGGTGTCATTATTGTATTTTAAAAGACTATATATTTGCACTATGCTTTATTATGTTTTTTTGCATATCTTCAACTATAAATTAAAAAAAAACACAGAATAAAGATTTTCTAATATTCCATTTACCCTTAAGAAAAAGGATATTGATTTTTGACTGTTTTTTTCTGAAAAAAAAGTATTCTTGTGGTTTGACAACATGGTCATTTTATTTCATGCATCATTCTAATAAAAACAGAAAAAATTTTGAAAGGATGCTGAAATTGTTATGCATTATTTAACTATATTAAAAAATATAGTACAAAAATTATGCTAAAAGTATACAAGTAACTGGTAATATTCTAGGTTTGTGATAATCACCTATAGAGTCTTTTAAAAAAAATATAAGTAACCATAAAGATAAAGATATTTTTCATATGTCATATAATCATATAAATCGTATAGCTTGGTTTCTAGTGTGTTTTCTTGAAATAGGCAAAAACCTTAATTGAATTGCTTCACACATTTTTAAAATTTGTCATTCTGACAAGTCCAAAAACCTTAATTGAATTGCTTCACACACTTTTAAAATGTCATTCTGACAAGTCTTTCTGAAAAATTATCTTGTAGTTTAAATATTTATTTCTCTTCTCATTCTCTTGGTTGAGATAATACTTTTTGGTAATAAATTAGGAGACAATAGGAAAATAAAATTTGACTGTGCTTTGTAAATTTTTAGCATCTTGTGAGAAGAATTATTACAGAATTCTGGCAACTTGAAACTGGTTACTGGCTGTGATCAAGGCTTGTCTTGTGGAATTTAAATATTATTTGAAGGCTTTGCCTCCTAAATAAACATTAAAATATATAGTTTAGAATATATCATACTAAACATTACAATTCTCTATAGAGTTTTGGAATTGCAACCAAAGCAAAGATGAGAGTAATACTTGGGACAAAAACACATATTCTGTACCACTCCAGTGAACTGCTCTTGTTAAGATAACTGATGACCTTCACACTGGTAGACCCAGCAGTTAGTCTACAGTCTTCACCTCTCTAGAGAGCTTCACAGTGTTTATATCCTTTATTCTTGAAACACTCTCTTCATGTGAAGCATACTATTCTCCTGGTTTATCTCTGTCACAATCTCCAGATCTTTTCAGTATTTTCATTTTTTTTTCTCTTTTACTCTACATCTATCACCTGTCTATCTATCATCTATCTATCTATCATCTGCTTTATTCAAAACCTACTGATTTAAATTTAACCTCATCTGAAAAATACCTTAACAGTGACATTTAGACTGATGTTTGACAAAATCTGGGTTATTTGGTCTAGCCAAGTTGACATATAACATATGTCACTCTATACCCATGTACCTATCTCAGAATCTCTATCTCTGTCCCTGATAAGGCTTTCATTTCATAAATATTGAAGTCTTTCTTGAATCCTCTATTTCTCTCACACTCAACATCCAGATAGTACTTTGACTCTACTTTTACAATATATCCTGCACAAAATGTTATATATGTTGCCATGAGTAGCATCTGGACCACCATCGTCTCTTGCCTGGAGACTGTTAATAGCCTCTTAATTAGTCTCCTTGTTGCCTCTAAAACCTGTTTTGCAAACTGCAGCCACTGTGATTCTAAAGAAATGAAAAGTTTCATCTTCCTTTCAATCCTCTAAAATAAAATTGAAAATTTTGCTATAAGCATATCCTTACTAGTCTGATCTCTAATAGCCGCTCTAACCTTTCAAATTCTCCATCCCTGCGGGCCCCGTCAATATTCTCTGTAAACACAAAGATATTTCTTGAAGGTGCAAAGGTGCACCCACCAGGGCCTTTGTACCTGCTGTTGCCGGAGACTTGAATTCTTATCCCCAGATTCTCACATGATCTGCCCCCTCACCCCACTCAGGTCTTTGATGAACTGACCACACCAACTATTTATTTATTTTCTTTTTTAGGGGGTCTGCCTTGGGTCTTATCTGTGGCATGCGGGGGCTCTGTTGAGGCGTGTGGGGTCTTTCATTGTGGCAGGGGCTCTTTGTTGTGGCGCATGGGCTCCAGAGCATGTGGGCTCTGTAGTTTGCAGCACGTGGGCTCTCTTGGTTGTGGTGTGCAAGCTCAGTAGTTGTGGCGCACAGGCTTAGTTGCTCCGCAGCATGTGGGATCCCAGTTCCCAGACCAGGGATCAAACCCATGTGCTCTGCATTGGAAGGCGGATTCTTTACCGCTGGACCACCAGGAAACTCCCTGACCAGCCCATTTAAAGCAGTTCTCCCTGATGGTCACTATCTCTTGACCTTCCTCACCTTTTTTATTTTTGCATCCCGTCCTTTCATGCCTTTTCCTTAGAGGAATTCTCCTGCTATCACAGACCTGACTGATCTCTCCAGCCTCTGAAATGCCTTTTAAAGTGAATGTTATACATAATGGAGCAGTGTTAACCCTAAAACCATATAAGATTTTACTTTTTTACCCCCCCGACTCTTATTTCTATCTGATGTTATTTGATGTAATTCTGTATTTATTTATCGTTGTCTTTCTTCCTCATTAGAATGCAAGCTCAGTGAAGTCAGACTTAATCTGCCTTTACTTCCCAGAGCCTAGAATAGTGTCTGCGCATAGTAGGTGTTCAATAGTGAATCAGAGCCATGTCCCAAGTCATGTCTTGTGGCAGTAAATATACATTGATCAGCTGCTGATCAGTCCACAGAGTAATAACATCCCTCAAAAAATCAAAACCAGGCTTCCCTGGTGGCGCAGCGATTGAGAGTCCACCTGCCGATGCAGGAGACACGGGTTCGTGCCCCGGTCCAGGAAGATCCCACATGCCGCGGAACCTTATCTGCAAAGCCCTATTGTGGATGTTGCATAAAGAAGGGAGAACAGAGTTAAATAAGGAATTTATTGTGAATAAAATGTCTATGTATATAATTTTGGATAATGGCAAAATTTATAATCCAAAATAGTCTTAAGACTTTTATTTTTGTCTTTACTAAGGCTTTAAACCAAGGATGTTTTCTTTTCTAGCCAAATATACTCTTTCCACAAACTCCAGTTAATATGGTGTCCATCAGCTTGTAATTATGGTGGAGGCTCTATTTCATACAGTTTGCTGTCATGGGGAGCTGAGAAAAAGTGTCAGTAGATAGAGGAAGATATAGGGTCAAGGCATTAAAAAAATTAGTTTTAGCATATTTAATGCTGGTGGGAACGATAGAGAGGAAGTCTACCTTCCGAGCACCCCAAGCTGTCATTTCCTGTTTTGGGGATGTGTCCTGGACTATAAGATAGCCTTCTCCAATCACAGCATCTCCTTTTGTGTCTGCTCTTAAGCTGAAAGGGTCCTTAGGGATTGTTCTGTCCCACTCCCTGTGTTTTACAGATAAGAAAGGCAAGATGCAACGATGCCCATATCGTCATCTCTTTCCTTAGACTGACACTGTCGCTTCCTAGCTGGGCTCCACATCTCTGACCCTCCCAGTCATCCTCCACACTGAAGCCAGCAATCTTCACAAACCACAGATCTTGTACTGTTCTGCTCCTACCACCATCTTGGGGCCCAGGATTTTAGACTCCAAGTTCCAATGACCATATATTCCATTACACATAATTAACATGTGATTTGTGGGATTTTTGTTTATGAAAATAAAGTTGTAGATTAAGTTGATACATGCTAACTTGGTTGAAAAGAAAAAAAGTATGGTCTAATATGGTATGGCTCTCACTGGTTCTAGAAATGTGCTGTGCATTAGAATAACCCAGGAAGCTCTTAAAAGTCCCAATGCCTGGGCTTCCCTGGTGGCGCAGTGATTGAGAATCTGCCTGCTAATGCAGGGGACATGGGTTTGAGTCCTGGTCTGGGAAGATCCAATGTACCGCAGAGCAACTAGGCCCGTGAGCCACAACTACTGAGCCTGCGCGTCTGGAGCCTGTGCTCCACAACAAGAGAGGCCACGACAGTGAGAGGCCCATGCACCGTGATGAAGAGTGGCCCCCGCTTGCCACAACTAGAGAAAGCCCTTGCACAGAAACGAAGACCCAACAGAGCCAAAAATAAAAATAAATTAATTAAAAGAAGGCTTAACATTAAAAAAAAAAAAAAAAGGTCCCAATGCCTGATCAAAGTTCCCATCTGATCTGGCCTCTGCCTAATCTCTTCCTGGCTCCCTGCTCTGGAACACACCAGGTTTCCTCCTGCCTCAGGGCCTTTGCATTGGCTGCTTACCTCTGCCAGGATATTTTCCCTCCTGGATTGTATATTTAGACCTGAGTTTCTCTTCAAAGAGATCTCATTACTCTTTAGTTATCTTTCTTTGACCCAAGAGATTACCTGAGGATGATTTGTTATATGCTGTCCTAGGACTGTCTTACTGACTTTCGCTGCAGTTACATCAGTGTATAATTATGTGCTCACTCTTTTGGGTGATTAATGTTCCTCCTCCCTACCAGACTGAGAGGTGCATGAGTGTCATTGTTTGCACTTGTAACCTCAGTGCTTACTTAACAGAATTGCTTTATAGGCACTCCATAAATTTTTGTCAGGTGAATGAATGAATAATGAATTGCCATGAAGAGGTCTGAGCAGTTTCTGTGAGACAGATTAGACCTAAGGGAAATAATGCATTTACCTGATGATTATTTCCCAGTGTACCCTTTATTTTTCTGTATCCTCCTATAAGTTTCACCAGTTCCCTACAAGATTCACAAGGAATTGACTATTTATTATTAGGCAGAAGTGTTTAATGATGTTGGTAGTTACTTAAAATGAGATTCAGCATGAAAAGTATATCTATTTTTTACTTTGCTTTGTTAAAAACCTTTTATACTCAGATCTTAGACCAAATATTTTGGTTTGTGTTTCCTTTGAGAAAAATGATCTATCCAATATGTATAATGAAAATATTATAACTGTTTATTATGATGCTCAGATAATTCCCATGGTCTTCTATTTTCTAGTCATCTTTCTAATATATTTTTCTCTTATATTAATTAAATATAATTAATTAATTATAATTAATTAGGTTCTCTTATATTAATTAAATTTCTCTAAGAAAATTTTTTCTCTTATATTAATTAGTTTTATATCAGTATTTCAGAAAATATAAAATTACGAAATTTTCATTGAAGATAAGTTTTGCACATTAGTGGATCTCACTAGCTTTTTATCTTAGGCATCTTTCAGGATTGTTATCTCTTCTTATTTCTTTTGACATGGATTTTGTTATTAATTTGTTTGGTGGCTTTTCTTGCTGAGTCACATTGTGCAATTGGGTCTCATGTATTTTTTAAGCCCTTGGGTATAAGGAGAGGTTCAATCCCGTTAAGAAGAATTTTTTTGGTAGTGTTTAACACTTGGTAGTGTTTAACACTTATCCTTCTTGAAAAACAATAAAATGTGCCACTGCTTTCTATCCTTTACCCCAGTATGATACATTCCTTGAGCAACTGGTAGTGTTGATCATATTTGTAGCTGATAGTTTTACAGAATTTTAAGGCTCTTGGGGCCTCTTGAGAGCATCAAGATGTTGGTGGGATGAATCTGACTGTCCCACCTGGGGGCAGCAAAGCCAGGTTTCAAGCCCTCATTTTCACACTTAGTAGTTATATGAGCTGGAATATTCTGAGTCTGTCTTCTCATCTGTAATAAACAGTAAACAGCCACAAAACTGAGTGTAGTTTAAATGAGACAATACTTCACAGTGCTAGGAGAACAAATCTGTTGGTCGTGAATCTTCTTTTCATATTATAGCTGATGAAGCCCAGATCCAGACAAATCTGGGAGATTTAAGCCTGTGTAAATACACTGGCAGAGCTGCGGGCCCAGGTCTTCTACACTGCAAGTTCCCATTCCACTATATTTAATTGATAAGTGATTGTAATTTTTGCTTTTAATGAAAATATAATTATAGAATGGGTTGGTAAATGCTATGTTGGTTGAATAGAAACAAAACCCTGTATGGTCTAATATAATGATTTCCACTGGTGCTTGAACCTTAGTGCACATTAGAATCATTTGGGAAACTTTTAAAAAATCCTAATGTCCAGGCTATACCCCATTCCAATTACATCACAGTATCTGAGGGTGGAACCCAAGAATGATTTTTTTAAATGACTTCCTATGCAATTTTGTACACATAATTTGCCAAAACGCAGCTGAGAATACTCCAAACCATCTCTAGAACAGTTTTTAAAGGTCTGTTCTTCTGTTAACAGATCATATATCTTGGGGACTGTGTTAAGTGCCTCTTTATGGGTTTGTTTTCTGATATATTTTCCCTTCTTCCTATTGAAATACACCACAGACCTCACATCTTTTGGTCACTTCATCCATGTCACTAACCTGAATGCTGCTGCATCCCAAAGAGGTCAATGCCTTATTTGCGAGCATCTCTAGATGTCTCTTAACAATGCATCCTGCAAAGATAACAGAGAAGGCTCTTCTTTCAATAGCACCTGGTGTCCACATTTAATTCAGCAGGCATTAATGACTTTTATTTTAATCCTTTAATTAAATTTTTCCCTCTGGTATAAATCTAGGCTTTCTGGAACGAAGGGTGGGAGTCTTCGAGGAGACGGTACTGCCCCTTGCAGATTTAGCCAGAGATTTGTGTGGGGACACGCCTGGGTAGTTTATATACGATAGGGTGATGATATGGAAGAGTCTACTTCAGCCTTCTTCGTTATTTAAAATATGAACTAGACCATTGATTTTTCAGTTGTTTTCTTTCCATACCTCAGAATTTCCTATAAGGGACTGAAAGATGTCAGGGTTGCATATGTGTTACTGTTTCATCTCTGACAGTTTCTACTTCTCACAGAGGATCAGAGCAGGGCTGGAAACAGCTAACTTTATTTTTATTATCTACTGTAAAATGAGAATGTGATGTAAATGTGCAGACAGTGTTTACCAGTTGAGGTCCTGAGGGAACGATCCATATATTTTCTTTTTTTTTTTTAACACCTTTATTGGAGTATAACACCTTTATTGGAGTACAATTGCTTTACAATAATGGTGTGTTAGTTTCTGCTTTATAACAAAGTGAATCAGTTATACATATGTCCCCATATCTCTTCCCTCTTGCATCTCCCTCCCTCCCACCCTCCCTATCCCACCCCTCTAGGTGGTCACAAAGCACCGAGCTGATCTACCTGTGCTATGCGGCCGCTTTCCACTAGCCATTTTACATTTGGTAGTGTATGTATGTCAATGGCACTCTCTCACTTCGTCCCAGCTTACCCTTCCCCCTTCCCCGTGTTCTCAAGTCCACTCTCTATGTCTACGTCTTTATTCCTGCCCTGCCACTAGGTTCACCAATACCATTTTTCTAATATTCCATATATATGTGTTAGCATGCGGTATTTGTTTTTCTCTTTCTGACTTACTTCACTTTGTATGACAGACTCTAGGTCCATCCACCTCACTAAATAACTATTTTGTTTGTTTTTTATGGCTGAGTAATATTCCATTGTATATATGTGCCACATCTTCTTTATCCATTCATCTGTCGATGGACACTTAGGTTGCTTCCATGTCCTGTCTATTGTAAATAGTGCTGCAATGAACATTGTGGTACATGACTTTTTTTGAATTATGGTTTTCTCAGGGTATATGCCCAGTAGTGGGATTGCTGGGTAGTTCTATTTTTAGTTTTTTAAGGAACCTCCATACTGTTCTCCATAGTGATTGTATCAATTTACATTCCCACAATTTATTTTTAATGAATGGAAAAGCTTTCCGTATAGAAAAGCAAAGTAGGTACATGTGATTTTATGTAAGTTTTGTATCATCTGACTCTGGGAAAATCTATTGCCTGACTGATGGCTCCAGGTGGTACTGGGTGACCATGCCTATAATCCTCGTGGCAGACAAGAGAGAGCAACAAGGAGAAAGGAGGTCAGGGAATGAGGAGAGGAAGCCTTGCGAGGCAGAAACTATGAGAGTGAGAGTGCAAGCTCCCACCTGCACCTAAACAGGCAGTGTGCCTAGGGCCAAGGGCAGAATTCTATTTTTTTTTTTTTTTTGCGGTACACGGACCTCTCACTGTTGTGGCCTTTCCCGTTGCGGAGCACAGGCTCCGGACGCGCAGGGTCAGCGGTCATGCCTCATAGGCCCAGCCGCTCCGCGGCATGTGGGATCTTCCCAGACCGGGGCACAAACCCGTGTCCCCTGCATCGGCAGGCAGGCTCTCAACCACTGCGTCACCAGGGAAGCCCCAGAGGCAGAATTCTTTAACAGCAGAAACTCTCCCACTCACCCTACAAACATAATAACATTCTGTGTGTTACTTCTTCCCTTCCTTGAAATCCCTTCAATGGAATGTCTGTTTGCATTCTCATGCCGGGGGTCATAGATGGACGGACAAGCAGGCCATGGAGAGTAAGCACATAAAAGAGGAGCCACCTTTGATTATCTTTTTTACCAGTTTCTTGGTTTCATTTTAAAACTGCTTTCTCTGGTAAAATAAACAAAAAAACTTACATGCTATCTAATATATATGTATATATATATATTCAGATCAACCAAATCACCCCTGGCCATTAAAGGAGAGACAGCTGCTGTGGTCAGATCGTCCTCACATCCTCAGTGCCTGTTTTCTGTAGGAACCTTCCATGAATTCTCTGCTCTTCATTTATGACCATGTTTTCCAAATGTATAGTGTCTACAAAAGGTATGAAAAGTTTAGGACTTATGATAATAATATTCAGTATTGACAGTACCCACACTGAGCCCTTCATTGCTCATTGCTTCACTGACTGTGGAGTTTGAGGGTGACAGGGAAGGACCTTCAAGAGACAGAGGAGGGCTTCCCTGGTGGCACAGTGGTTGAGAGTCCGCCTGCTGATGCAGGGGACACGGGTTCGTGCCCTGGTCCGGGAGGATCCCACGTGCCGCAAAGTGGCTAAGCCCGTGAGCCAAGGCCACTGAGCCTGCGCGTTTGGAGCCTGTGCTCCGCAATGGGAGAGGCCACAACAGTGAGAGGCCCGCGTACCACAAAAAAAAAAAAAAAAAAAAAGTTGACAGAGGAGTGAGACATGGAGATCACCTTTCTCCCCAAAAATACATCAAAGATACATCTACATGTGGAACAACTCCTACAGAACACCGACTTAACACTGGTAGAAGACCTCAGACTTCCCAAAATGCAAGAAACTCCCTACGTCCATGGCCACGTGGCTGACAGGGTCTTGGTGCTCCGGCCGGGTGTCAGGCCTGAACTTCTGAGGTGGGAGAGCCAAATTCAGGACATTAAGCCACCAGAGCCAACTTGGCCCTATGTAATTTCAATTGGCGAGAGGTCTCCCAGAGATCTCCGTCTCAATGCTAAGACCCAGCTCCACTCAATGACCAGCAAGCTCCCATGCTGGACACCCCATGCCAAACAACCAGCAAGACAGGAACACATTCTCACCCATTAGCAGAGTGGCTGCCTAAAATCATAAGGTCACAGACATCCCAAAATACACCACCGGACATGGTCCTGCCCACCAGAAAGACAAGATCCAGCCTCATCCACCAGAACACAGGCACCAGTCCCCTCCACCAGGAAGCCTACACAACCCATTGAACCAACCTTACCCACTGGGGGGCAGACACCAAAAACAATGGGAACTACGAACCTGCAGCCGGCAAAAAGGAGACCCCAAACACAGTAAGTTAAGCAAAATGAGAAGACAGGTGTCCGAGTGCCAGTGGAAGCTGAAGGGGCTGGAGGTGGCCAAGGGTGAGGGCAGCTGTAACGGTTACAGGCTAAGGCACAGCAGCTGCGCAAGGAGGAGTGAAGCTGGGAGCAGAAGCTAGAGGAGATGCGCAAGAAAGAGAAGAGCATGCCCTGGAACATGGACACGCTCAGCAAGGACGGCTTCAGCAAGAGCATGGTCAATACCAAGCCTGAGCAGGCGGAGGTGGAGTTGGAGGAGGTGAGGGAGCAGAAACACAAAATCTTCATGGAAAAGTATGAGAAACAGATCAAGCACTTCAGCATGCTCCGCTGCTGGGATGACAGCCAGAAGTACCCGTTGGACAACGTCCACCTGGTGTGCGAGGAGACCGCCAACTACCTGGTTATTTGGTGCTTTGACCTAAAGGCGGAGGAGAAATGTGCACTGATGGAGCAGGTGGCCCACCAGACCATTGTCATGCAGTTCATCCTGGAACTGGCCAAGAGCCTGAAGGTGGACCCTCGTGCCTGCTTCTGGCAGTTCTTCACCAAGATCAAGACTCAAGACTGCCAACCGTCAGTACATGGGGGGCTTCAATGACGAGCTGGAGGCCTTCAAAGACTGCGTGCGGGGCCAGGCCAAGCTGCACATCAAGAAGGTCATGAAGGAGTACGAGGAAGAGGAGTGCAAGCAGCAGCTTGGTCGAGCAGCCTGGACCCCATTGAGGTATACGAGTCCCTCCCTGAGGAACTCCAGAAATGCTTTGAGGTGAATGATGTGCAGATTCTGCAAGATGCTGTCAGCAAGATGGATCCCACCGACATGAAGTACCACATGCATCATTGCATCAACTCCAGTCTCTGGGTCCCCAACTCCAAGTCCAACGAGGCCAAGGAGGAGGAGGAGACGAGTCCCAGGGACCTTTTGCTGGAAGCCTCCAAGCCGGGTGATGAGAAAGATGTCAGCGCATGACCCACCTCAGCTGCTGCCTGACTGCCTGCAGGTCCCTGTGTGCCCCTTTTCAGAAAACAAAAATAGACAACATCTCCCTAGCTCCTGGCTTCCTCCACTTCTGCTGCTCCCCCACCTAGCCTGTAGGGGCCTGCCCAACCTCTCCACCGCCGCCATACCCCCAGTGCTCACCCAAGTCTTTACTTTGAGTCAAGGGACTTCACTGCCTGCAGCTTGCCCCACTTCAGCATTATGAAAAAGGCTCGGGGATCCAGGGACGGGTAGAGGTTGCCAGCCTGGTCCACAGGGTAGGGATGGGGTCCCCAGCAGAGGAGCTTGCTCCAGTCACTGTGGGCTATGTTTTCACTGTTCATCCACACTGACTATTCTATATAGTAAACAGTAATTATCTTCGAATATACAACAGATGAAGGAGCAAAGTAAAAACTCACCAGACCAAACAAATTAAGAGTAAATAGGCAGTCTACCTGAAAAAGAACTCAGAGTACTGTTATTAAAGATATGCAAAATCATGGAAATGGAATGGAGAAAATACAGTAAACATTTAACAAGGAACTAGAAGAACTAAAGAGCAAACAATAAAGAACAACAGAAAAATGAAATTAAAAATACTCTAGAAGGAATCAATAGAAGAATAACTGAAGCAGAAGAATGGATAAGTGACCTGGAAGATAAAATAGTGGAAATAATTGCCACAGAGCAGAATAAAGAAAAAAGAATGAAAAGAATTGAGGACAGTCTCAGAGACATTTGGGACAACATTAAACACACCAACATTCGAATTATAGGGACCCCAGAATAAGAAGAGAAAAAGAAAGGGACTGAAAAAATATTTGAAGAGATTATAGTTGAAATTTTCTCTAATATGGGAAAGGAAATAGTCAATCAAGTCCAGGAAGTGCAGAGAGTCCCATACAGGATAAATCCAAGGAGAAACACACCAAGACACATATTAATCAAACTAACAAAAATTAAATTCAAAGAAAAAAGTTAAAATCAGCAAGGGAAAAACAACAAATAACACACAAGGGAATCCCAATAAGGTTAACAGTTGATCTTTCAGCAGAAACTCTGCAAGCCAGAAGGGAGCAGCAGGACATATTTAAAGTGATGAAAGGGAAATACCTACAACTAAAGTTACTCTACCCAGCAAGGATCTCATTCAGATTCAAGGGAGAAATTAAAACCTTTACAGACAAGCAAAAGCTAAGAGAATTCAGCACCACCAAACCAGCTTTACAACAAATGTAAAGAAACTTCTCTGGGTAGGAAAAACAAGAGAAGGAAAAAACCTACAATAAAAAACCCAAAACAATTAAGAAAATGGTAATGGGAACATACATATGGATAATTACCTTAAATGTAAATGGGTTAAATGCTCCAACCAAAAGATGTAGACTGGCTGAATAGATACAAAAACAAGACCCATATATATGCTGCATATGAGAGATTCACTTCAGACCCAGGGACACATACAGACTGAAAGTGAGGGAATCGAAAAAGATAGTCCATGCAACTGGAAATCAAAAGAAAGCTAGAGTAGCAATTCTCATATCAGACAAAATAGACTTAAAAATAAAGACTCTTACAAGAGGCAAAGAAGGACTCTACATAATGATCAAGGAATCAGTCCAAGAAGAAGATATAACAATTGTAAATATTTATGCACCCAACATAGGAGCACCTCAATACATAAGGCAAATGCTAACAGGCATAAAAGGGGAAATTGACAGTAACATAATCATAGGGGACTTTAACAACCCACTTACACAAATGGACAGATCATCCAAAATGAATATAAATAAGGAAACACAAGCTTTAAATGATACATTAAACAAGATGGATTTAATTGATATTTATAGGACATTCCATCCAAAAACAACAGAATACATATTTTTCTCGAGTGCTCATGCAACATTCTCCAGGATAGATCATATCTTGGGTCACAAATCAAGCCTTGGTAAATTTAAGAAAAATAAAATCATATCAAGTATCTTTTCCAACCACAGCACTATGAGACTAGATATCAATTACAGGAAAAAATCTGTAAAACATATAAACACATGGAGGTTAAACAATACACTACATAATAACCAAGGGAACATGGAAGAAATCAAAGAGGAAATCAAAAAATACCTAGAAACAAATGACAATGAAAACATGATGAACTAAAACTTATGGGATGCAGCAAAAGCAGTTTCAAGAGGGAAATTTATAGCAATACAATCCTACGTCATGAAGCAAGAAACATCTCAAATAAACAATCTAAGCTTACACCTAAAGCAATTAGATAAAGAAAAACAAAAAGTACCCCAAAGTTAGCAGAAGGAAAGAAATCATAAAGCTCAGATCAGAAATAAATGAAAAAGAAATGAAGGGAACAATAGCAAAGATCAATAAAACTAAAAGCTAGTTCTTTGAGAAGATAAACAAAATTGATAAACCATTAGCCAGACTCATCAAGAAAAAAAGACAGAAGATTCAAATCAATAGAATTGGAAATGAAAAACGAGAAGCAACAACTGACACCGCAGAATTACAAAGGATCATGAGAAATTACTACAAGCAACAACATGCCAATAAAATGGACAATCTGGAAGAAATGGACAAATACTTAGAAAAGCACAACCTTCCACAACTGAACCAGGAAGAAACAGAAAATATAAACATACCAATCACAAGCACTGAACCTGAGACTGTGATTAAAAATCTTCCAACAAATGAAAGCCCAGGACCAAATGGCTTCACAGGTGAATTCTATCAAACATTTAGAGAAGAGCTAAGACCTATCCTTCTCAAACTCCTCCAAAATATAGCAGAGGGAGGAACATTTCCAAATGTATTCTATGAGGCCAGCATCACCCTGATACCAAAACCAGAAAAAGATGTCACAAAGAAAGAAAACTACAGGCCAATATCACTGATGAACATAGATGCAAAAGTCCTCAACAAAATACTAGCAAGCAGAATCCAACAGCACATTAAAAGGATCATACACCATGATCAAGTGGGGTTTTCCCCAGGAATGCAAGGATTCTTCAATACATGCAAATCAATCAATGTGATACACCATATTAACAAACTGAAGGATAAAAACCATATGATCATCTCAATAGATGCAGAGAAAGCTTTCGACAAAATTCAACACCTATTTATGATAAAAACCCTCCAGAAAGTAGGCTTAGAGGGAACTTACCTCAACATAATAAAGGCCATATATGACAAACTCACAGCCAACCTCATGCTTAATTGTGAAAAATTGAAAGCCTTTCCACTAAGATCAGGAACAAGACAAGGTTGTCTACTCTCACCACTATTATTCAACATAGCCTTGGAGGTTTTAGCCACAGCTAAATCAGAGAAGAAAAAGAAATAAAAGGAATCCAAATCAGAAAAGAAGAAGTAAAACTCAGCCATGAAAAGGAATGAAAGTTAGTTTTTTGTAGTGAAGTGAATGCACCTAGCGTTTGTCATACAGAGTGAAGTAAGTCAGAAAACCGTAGAAAGTCATCAGCCCCTGACATAAAGGGACACAGAAGGCACAGTATTCCTGGGTAACCCAGAGCCAGAGGAGGGTTGTTCAGCCTGAGTTGTAGTCAGGGAAGTTCCCTGCAAAGTCAGGGGGCAGGAGGGAGACTTCCCCTGAATTCTCACTCCTCCTTCCTTCCCATCTCCTGACAGTGCTTCCCCTTGTCCAGAATACAGGCTTGGGAGCCATGTAGAAAGTCATCAGCCCCTGACATAAAGGGGCACAGAAGGCACGGTATTCCTGGGTGACCCAGAGCCAGAGGAGGGTTGTTCAGCCTGAGCTGTAGTCAGGGAAGTTCCCTGCAAAGTCAGGGGGCAGGAGGGAGACTTCCCCTGAATTCTCACTCCTCCTTCCTTCCCATCTCCTGACAGTGCTTCCCCTTGTCCAGAATACAGGCTTGGGAGCCAAGCTGATGTGGTCTTTACAGGTCAGCAGAGAAATGGGACACAGAAGTACAGAGAAAGAGTTGAGGCCAATGGAAAGTATGTCAGACATTATGTGAAGTAGGTATTATCACAAATTTATAGAGGAGGAAAATGAGACACAGAGAAGTGAGACACATACAGATGGTAGGTCACTGACATGGGTCTATAGGCCCCTGAAGGAAAAGCTCTTCCAGCTCAGTCAGCTGCTTCATGTGGCACATAGCCCCTGCTCTTAACCAGACTGTGTTTTCCTGAGGGTGGCACTTACTGACAAACATGACAAATACAGATTTTATGATTTGATTTTATGTCATAATTCCAAAGAACAGTCTTCTTATTTTTAGTGCTTAAGTTATTATCTTAAAAAATTTATTGAGGTATAATTGACATAAAACATTATATTAATTTCAGATATACAACACAATGATATAATATCTGTATATATTTTGAAATGATTGCCATAATAAGTCTAGTCAATATCTGTCACCACACAGTTACAATTTTTTTCTTGAGATGAGAAATATTAAGGTGTACTCTCTTAGCAGCCTTCAAATATGCTACACAGGATTATTATTATTTTTCTATATTGTAGGGATCTGTGGTCTTTTATAACATTATGGTTTATTTAATTTTGTTTTTTTAATTGAAGTATATTTGATTTACAATGTTGTGTTAGTTTCAGATGTACAGCACAGTGATTCAGTCATATATATATACTCTTCTTCAGATTATTTTCGATTATATGTTGTTACAAGATATTGAATATCATTCCCTGTACTATATAGTAGGTCCTTGTTGTTTATTTCATATATAGTAGTGTGTATATGCTATCCCAAATCCTAATTTGTCTCCCCATCCACCCCACCACTAACTGCTTTGGTA
The DNA here is from genome assembly GCF_003031525.2 of Neophocaena asiaeorientalis asiaeorientalis. Lineage (NCBI taxonomy): Eukaryota > Metazoa > Chordata > Mammalia > Artiodactyla > Phocoenidae > Neophocaena > Neophocaena asiaeorientalis. The sequence goes on from NW_020175671.1 coordinate 1,006,173, forward strand.
ACCTTAAGTCTGTTTTCTATGTCTGTGAGTCTATTTCTGTTTTTTAATTTGTATCATTGGTCAGTAATCAAGACAGTTTTTTGCTTGTTTGTTTTTTTATTAAAGATGGTAGACTGGACACATATATTTATAGGCATTTTCTACTGAAAGCTCATTAAAATATCAAAAAGCAGTACTTTTATTTTGTTTTGGTAAATATATAAGGACAAGGAGAGCAGGAGAGAAGATTATAGAAAGAACATTTTGGAATCTGGAAAGTGAAAAGAAGCATGTGTGGTATAACTTTCTGGATTAGATTTAGCTCAAAAGGCAGAACACCCAACTCAATAATGATTTAAACACATGAGGTTCATTTCTTCCACATAAGTATGGAATTTGGGGAGTAAAGAGTAAACATGAGAGTTCCATAAAGTTGGCAGGGACCTAGCCTCTTTGTAGCTTTCTTTTCACTTCCCTGAGCATGACCCTCGTCTCATGGTCCAATGAGGCTGCTAGAGCTCCATGCATCACGTCATTTTTCCAGCTGGCAGTAAGGAGGAAAGGTGGGTGGAACAGTTATGTGTCTCAATTTAAAGATACTTCTTTTAGGTTGTTATCATGTCTTTCACCCACAATACCAATCTCTATTAGAGATAGATTTTATCTAGGTTTAGAAACCTATTTTAATATCTATCTTTATAATTAACCAAAGTCTAATGAACTGACATTTATTAAACAAATACTGTACTTGAGTACAACTTTGGAGTATGAAACACCCTGTGCTGAGGAGTTGTTAGGAATGAGGGATCCAGGAGTAGCTGTGGGCAGGACCAAGTGATTTTATTTCCTTAGTCTTGGTCACTAATTTTATGCTCCTTAATCAGCATACTAGAGGAGGGAGAGCCTTCGCTTCTCAGTGGCTCCTGGTCGTCAATCTCTTTTCATTCTATCACCCTCTGAAGGGGTCCCTAGGAGTACAGCATGTTGGTCTGTGTCATTTGTATCATTTTTTAAGATTCCACGTATAAGTATTATCAGGTGACATTTGTCTTTCCATCTGACTTACTTCACTTAATATGACAGTCTCTAGGTCCATTTATGGTGCTGCACATGGCACTATATCATTCTTTTTGATAGCTGAGTAATATTCCACTATATATATATATCACATCTTATTAATCCATTCATCTTTCTATGAGCATTTAAGTTGCTTCCATGTCTTGGCTATTGTAAGTACTGCGGCTATGAACATTGGAGTGCATCTATCTTTTCAAGTTAGAGTTTTCTCCGGATATATGCCCAGGAGTGGGATTGCTGGATCATAGAGCAATGTTAAAAAAAAATACTCAGTATTTATTGATCAGTGTAATCAATCCAAGTCCTGACAGGAAACAGATAGCACGCTTAGCTAGGATTTTTGAAGACATTTTTTATGAAGGAAATATTTACAGAGGGGCGGGCAGGATAAAAGAAACCAAGAAGGATGAATCTTGTGGAACCTCCATACTGTTCTCCATAGTGGCTGTACCAATTTACATTCCCATCAACAGTGTAGGAGGGTACCTTTTCCTCCACATCCTCTCTAATATTTATTATTTGTAGACTTTTTGATGATGACCATTCTGATCGGAGTGAGGTTTTGATTTGCATTTCTCTAAAAATTAGCAATATTGAACAATTTTTCATGTGCCTGTTGGTCATCTGCATGCTTTTTTGGTATACAGGATTATTATTTTTTTAATAAATTTATTTATTCATTTATTTATTTATTTTTGGCTGTGTTGGGTCTTTGTTGCTGCTTGCAGGCTTTCTCTAGTTGTGGCAAATGAGGGCTACTCTTCATTGTGATGTGCAGGTTTCTCATTGTGGCTCGCGGGCTCCAGAGCACAGGCCCAGCAGCCGTGGCACACAGTCTTAGTTGCTCCGTGGCACATGGGATCTTCCCAGACCAGGGCTCGAACCCATGTTCCCTACATTGGCAGGCGGATTCCAAACCACTGCACCACCAGGGAAGTCCCAGGATTATTAACCATAGTCACTATGCTGTACATTACATCCCCAGGACTTATTTATTTTATAAGTGGAAATTTGTAACTTTTGACCTCCTTCACCCAAAGAAGAGTCTTTAATAGTCATTATTTGTAGACTTTTTGATGATGACCATTCTGATTGGAGTGAGGTTTTGATTTGCATTTCTCTAAAAATTAGCAATATTGAACAATTTTTCATGTGCCTGTTGGCCATCTGCATGCTTTTTTGGTATACAGGATTATTATTTTTTTAATAAATTTATTTATTCATTTATTTATTTATTTTTGGCTGTGTTGGGTCTTTGTTGCTGCTTGCAGTCTTTCTCTAGTTGTGGCAAATGAGGGCTACTCTTCATTGTGATGTGCAGGTTTCTCATTGTGGCTCGCGGGCTCCAGAGCACAGGCCCAGCAGCCGTGGCACACAGTCTTAGTTGCTCCGTGGCACATGGGATCTTCCCAGACCAGGGCTCGAACCCATGTTCCCTACATTGACAGGCGGATTCCAAACCACTGCACCACCAGGGAAGTCCCAGGATTATTAACCATAGTCACTATGCTGTACATTACATCCCCAGGACTTATTTATTTTATAAGTGGAAATTTGTAACTTTTGACCTCCTTCACCCAAAGAAGAGTCTTTAATCCAAATCTTTCTAAAACTAAAAAAAGAAGTTTAATTTTCAGTTTCAACATTTTCTGTCACATTTTGTTGCTGTATTCCTATAATCATTTGCTGTTGGATTTTGGAACAAGATAGAACAAAGCCTTCCTTTAAAGGAGAGCACAGAGTTATTTTCTGCAGGTATATACAAGTGTAATGTTTAAGGAAAATAATAATGACTATTTACAATGACGATGAATACCTAACCACTTAATGGGATAAAGCTCTAGCTTTCTAGAAAATTCATTTAGCTAAATAACAAATTCCTTAGTAAGCGTCAGTTAGTGGAGTGACAGCATGATATTTTAGAAGAAACACTGAGCTGTGATTTGGAGGTCAGGTCCCACTTTTTAACTCTGAGATCTAGAAAAGTATGTAAAAGTCTCTGGGCTCAGTCTCAACCATCAGTTGAGACTCAGACTCAGCATCAACTCAACACTTGGATAAATACTTCATAGAATTGCTGTGAGAATCAGAGGAAATTATGGGATTGTCTTAGTAATTTTAAGATTCCCTTCTAGCTCTCAGAGTACATAACATGGATCTAAAGGTGCTTTATAATCTGTAAAGAACTATTCAAATGTAAAGGTTTATGGGATAAAATGAGACGCTGCAGTATTTAAACCATTACAATGTTCTGTGTGGGATTTTAATGAACAAAACTTTATTTTAATTTTAAGATAGGGAGATTAATTGTATGAGAACAAGTATTTAGATGGGTGTTAGAATTTATTCAACAGGAATTTTTGTCATAGCATGTTTTCCATCTCTCCTATATTAACTTAATATGAAGTTATTCTTTCGATTTTGTACACTTGACACATTGAAGAATCTGAGAAAGGCAGGAAGGATGCCTTGTACCTTTCAGGCAGGCGATGACAAACTAGCACACGATGTCCTTGGGAAGACACTCGTAATGCTGCAGTCAGTCTACACTCCACTCAGGGGGTGGAAAAGTGGTTCTTCAGTTGCCAGAGGAAGCAAAAATGATGCTGATACTGCTGTATTAGGTAGTAAAATAAAGGAAGAAGAGGGATTTCAAAAGACTGATTTCTAATGTTATAGTCTTATTTTAAAAAATGGTTTATTTTTGGCCATAGCTTTACCTAGAGTATGAGACACTGAAGAGTCTGGAAGATGACAAGGGAGAGGACCCAGTCTCCTGCTCTGTGTTGTCTGGTGATTTTGTCATCAGGGAGAAAGCTGGAGATGGAAGACAAACAATGGTAATGTGGGACCTTTCAGAAATCTCCCAAGTAAAGAGGATCCTAAAGACTAAACTCTTATAGATTGGAGGCTTGACCTATGAATGTGTTCACTATTTGACTTCATTCAATATGTCAAGTGTACTTAGTTCAAAATCCTTTACAGTGGGAATCCATTTCAGCAGACATGGACAGTTTGTCAGGTATGGAGGAAACAATAAGATTAAAGGAACCACAGTGTGTGCAAAGAAATGGGAAGTAGTGGGAACTGTGAAGGGAAGAGGTTATAGACCAATTGGGGAAGAGAAAATCACAATTTCAACTATTTGTGAGGCTTTAATCAGGAAGAAGAGACCCACCCTAGAGAGAGGAGCAGGGGCACCAGTGTTGGACTCGGACTTACAGGAGTTTATATCCAGCACCAAGTGGCTGTGCAGTCCTGGCAAAGTTACCTCCTTTCTGACGTTCAACATCCCTGTGTGTAAATGGGAATCATTATAAGATGAGGTGATTTAATGAAACAACATATGTAAAGCTTTCATAGATCACCCTCAATAAAAGGTAAAATAGTTGCACTTATTGCTTTTTTTCACAATGGAGGGCATAATTAGGTCAACAGAATTTACAAGGAGTTTTGGTTCAATATAAAAACCACTGTAATGATTATTAGCTCTATATAAATAAGAATTTCTAACTGCATCTGCAACTTTCTCAAATGAAATAAAAAAGCAAAAAACATGTGCATATTTGCTTCTCTCTATATTTGCAAATGTCAGTCAAAATATTTATCAATGTCCTACTATGTCAAAGAACTATAGAGTATATAATACTAAACATTAAAATTTATGGTTCATCCTCTCAAAATTTTGCTAGTCTCAAAACATCCTGAAAATATTAGTTGGTAAAACAGTATTTCAGTAGGATCATAGTAGCATCTATCCAAAGATTCAGCAAGTTAAAATGCTATTATGAACATGTATTATCTAGGAGACTGAGGCTGGGGTTGAGCCACCAGGATCAATAATATTTTAATTTATACAAGAAAAATCACAAGAGTTCAAATTTCAACCACAAAATCCTAAAACCACCTTTCTGTATTTTGTATATTCCAGGGTTCTCACCAGCTGGGATTCTAAAGCTTAATTCTCTATTCCATCTGATCAATCATTAAAAAATAAAAAGAAATCTATAAAAAAAATTTTTGCAATCAAAATTATTTTGAATAACGTATACCAGAGTTTATTTATTTTCTCTTTTCTTAGATATATTACATTTAGGATAGACTTAAATGTCAATAACACTCTCAAAAGAGAAATTTGTACTTTTTCTAAATTATTTATCCATTAGTCTCTGGCTATCACATCAAAACTCTATATCATCTCTCTTTTTTTTTTTTTTTCATCTTTTTCAAGTGTTTTCTCAAATGTTTACATATCAATGAGGATTACTTTGGCCAGGTTATTTAAAGTTCCTGGCCCTCCTGATCACTCTTACTTAGCTTTCCTTTTTCTTTCCATTGCTATTAATTTCCAACATGTGGTATATTTTTCTTTTTTATTATATTTATTGATTCTTGTTCATCTCCCTCTGGAGAATTTAAACATCTTGGCATTGGTCAGGGAAATGATTTTTTTGAATACGACAGCAAAAGCACAGGCAACAAAAGCAAAAATAAACAAATGGGATTGCATCAAACTAATAAGCTTCTTCACTGCAAAGGGAACAATCAACAAGCAACAGAGTGAAAAGGCAACCTATGGAATGGAAGAAAATATTTGCAAACCATATATCTGAAAAGAAGTTAATATCCAAAAAATATAAGGAGTTCATACAACTCAATAGAAAACAACAAACAAAACCAAAACCAAAAAAACCCCAAAACCACCCTAAATAAACTGATTGAAAAATGGACAAAGAACCTGAATATACATTTTCAAAAGGAGATATACAAATGGCCAACAGGCATATGAAAAAGTGTTCAACATCACTAATCACCAGGGAAACATAAATTAAAACCACAATATCACCTCATATCTGTTAGACTGGCTACTGTCAAAAAGACAAGAGATTACAAGTATTTGTGAGAATGTGGAAAATAGGAAATCCTGTGTACTGTTGGTGAGAATGTAAATTGGTAAAACTATTATGGAAAACAGTATGGAGATCTTCAAAAAATAAAAAAACTAAAACTCCCACCTGATCTAGCAATCTCACTTCCAGTTATATATCAAAAGGAAATGAAATCAGGAACTTGGAGAGATATCTGTACCCCCATGTTTATTGCAACATTATTCACAATAGCCAAGATATGAAAACAATCTAACTGTCCATGAATGAATGGAAACATACATATACAGAATGGAATATTATTCAGCCTTAAAAACAATGAAATCCTGACATTTGAGACAACTTGGATGAACCTGGAAAACATTATGCTAAGTGAAATAAGCCAGACCCAGAAAGATAAATGCTGCATGACCTCACTTATGTGTGGAATCTAAAATAGCCAAACTCATAAAAGCAGAGACTAGAATGGAGGTGGCCAGGGGCTGGAGGGAGGGGGAAGTGGGGAGATGTTGATCAAAGGTACCAAGTTTCAGTTATGCAAGATGAATAAGTTCTGGAGCTCTAATATATCAATATGACTGTGATTAACAGTACTATATTATATATAGTCATCCCTTGGTATTCATGGGGAATTGGTTTCAGGATCCCCAGCAGATACCAAAATCTGTGGATGCTCAAGTCCCTTTTATAAAATGGCATAGTACAGCTGACCTCTGGACAACATGGGTCTGAACTATGCAGGCCCACATATGTGTGGATTTTTTTCAACAAATATGTACAATGATACTACGTAATCAGCAGTTGGTTGAGTCTGTGGATTGGAATCATGGATATGGAGAACCAATTATAAAGTTATACACAGATTTTTGACTGTATATGTGTGGGGGTATTCAGTATCCCCTAACCCCCTCATCGTTCAAGGATCAACTGTATTTGTGTATAACCTAGGCACCTCCTCTTGGATACTTTAAATCATCTCTAGAGTACTTATAATAACTAATACAATGTAAATGCTATGTAAATAGTTGTAAATAAAATGTAAATACTGTGTGAATAGTTGCTGGTGCACAGCAAATTGAGGTTTCGCATTTTGGAAATTTCTAGTTTCTTTTTTTTTTTTAGTATTTTTGATCTGTAGTTGGTTGAGTCATAGATACGAAACCCTCAGATTTGGAGGGCTGATTGTACTTGAAATTTCTTAAGAGGGTAGATCTTAAGTGTTCTCATCACAGAAAAAGCAAAGAAGAAAGAAAATAGTAACCATGTGAGGAGATAGATCTGTTAATTCGTTTGTGATAATTATTTCACAATGTATAAATATATCAAAATATCAAGTTTATACCTAAATATATATATACAACTTTTACTTGTCAAAAAATAGAATTAAAAACCTGGTTGAAAATCTAGTTAGTCCAGCTGAGTTTCCACTGTGTAGCCTGACATGATGCTAATCACATAGAATGTTGGCTGAATACATTTCTCCAGAGGTATCCTCTTGGCTAAAATTCTGACCCTTTAGAGATCAGAATTTTCTAAAGGTTTAGGGCAATGAAAAACCCATTCCTGGGAGACAGAGTTAGGAATACTTTCTTTGTGCTCTCATGCTTTCTGATTTTATGTCCTAATGTACTGAATTAACATTTCTGCTTTACTTGTTTTCTCTACTACTTTTTAGAGTCCTTGAAGAAAAGAACTGTTTTTCTTTCTTGTATCTGCAGTGGTTAGCACAAATAAGTATTGATAACTATTTCTGCATATGTTAATATTTTATAGACCGTTCTGATGAAGGTATTAAAATTTGATATTGAGTAATGATTTTTCTTTAAAGCTACCAACAAATACTTGCTAGCTAATAACTATTTGAGCAGTACTGGCTTAAATCAGCAGCTTTTAAATTTTTCTAACTGTAACCCACAGTAAGAATTACTTTGTATGTTGTGATCCAGTTCACACAATCATACACAGACGTATAAAAATAAAAAATTTCTATAAAAGGCTATAGTTAGTAACAATGTATTGTATATGTGAAAGTAGCTAAAAGAGCAGATATTAAAAATTCTCATCATGAGAAATAAAAATTTTTATCTGTATGTGGTGATGGATATTAACTAGATTTATAGTGATCATTTTGAAATATATACAGATATGGAATCATTATGTTGTACACCTGAAACTATGTCAATAAAAAAAAGTTCCATGAAATAATTTATGTACTTACTACTTGTTTTGCACTCTGGTATTTCCTATTTTATTTAATTAAAAAAAAAATCTTGGCTGGATCCACTATATCAGTATCATTCTTCACAATGGGCACCATGACCAGCAGTTTGAAAAATACCACACCCTGGTGGTGTATGTACATTACTATCCTGCAGAACCTGATGACTAGAAAACAAAGCATGTAATCAGAAAGCAGGAACATATAAAGTCACAGGCCAATGAAATTCAGAGCAAAAGAGTGCAAGGAGAGGTCTGTGAAAACACTTGAGAAAGTGAGTTTTAGATTGAGTTTTGAGAAAGCAGAGGATACTGAATTGGCAGAAATAGAAGAGAACTGGGCCTGGGCAAAAATTTAGGACCCTGTTATTTCCCAGTCTTCAACTGCATTCAAATAGATATCACTGAAAAAAAACCTGCAATACGTTTAGGAGAAAAAATATATTCTGTCCTCAGATTGTTTCATCTCCATCTTTAAGTTTTCACTACTATTTTTTTTTTTTAATGAAGCTTGACATGGTAGACTATGTGTTACTGGTGTGAAAACAATAAGCTTGGCCTAATGTCAAAAGACTGGTGAGTGTATATTTATATGTATACAGTGATTTTTATAAAGAATTTCCACTTTAACAGACTTACTGTTTTGAATGAAAGGCTATCTCTCTAATGGTCAAGAGTCCCAAGAGAGATGAAATAAAGAGCACCTTTAAATATGAACTTTAATGAAAACCTCATGGGCAGATTTTTGGATTGCGGACATGTTTTTTGCAACTGAGTTTCTTTTCACACAGGCAATTCTGTGTAGTAGGGTCCTGGTTGTGTACCATGGAAGATGGATTCATTGATGTAAAGATAGTTAATGATTCTCTCAAGGTCTATTGGGGATGGTGGAGAGTGAGAACACCCTCAAGGATGCCTCTGAACTGGGGAATGGAGGAAAGACAGTATAAGGGGTCCTCAGTCTGAGTATATTAAGAAATAGAAGCAGACAAAATGAGCTTTGCTAAGGCAGTATTTTGTAGAGTGTTTCTTGCCTTCATTTACTCTGGAGAACACACCTTTACAATTGTCAATTTGTTTCATCAATGCCCAGAAAGACTCCTGATTTGTATTTTATAAAGAAAGCCTGAAGATTAATTTGAAAATATAAATCCTCATTTTTGAGTCATAATTTTGAACAGTTAATGAGATGGCTAAATGGACTATGATGATTACATCAATCTTTTATGATTCGATATTCATTTATACTTTCATTTTACTGGGAAATTGATAAGTCTTTACCAGGTGAAATTGATAAGGATCTCTCTTTCCTGGTCGGTTCTCTATTCTATTCTGCTTTTGTTTTCTATTTCTCTGATGATTTTCTTCTTTGTGCTGCACGGTCCTTGTTCCACGCCTGTTTGCACTGGGAATGGTTACTGCCTGGCATTAGGGCTTGTAATACCTATTTCAGAGAATTTGAGTTCTCAGTATCTATCCACAACAGTTTAAAGCATAGGGTTTGGAGTAGAGTTCTTGTAGCTACTTGTTCTTATTGAGCAGTTTTGGAGGTGGTTTCAGGGCTGTTTTATCCATTTGGTTAAAATATTTGAAACCTTAAAAAATATTTGACTTAGAAAGAAAATCAGTTAAAAATATGAAACAAAAATTGCAATATTAAAATAGATAGTACTTTTAAAAACAAAATTATAAAAATCTCTTCCCATTTTAAGGCACCCAGTACCATTTTATGTGGGATATGGGTATATTATAACATGTTTGATGTAATCAAATTAGTCAAGATTCCTGTTTCTTTGCCTCAGAGCTTTCTCCAAACTAAGGGAGGCAGGTTAGCTCTTGCCTGCAAGTGGGACTTTGAATAGTAGGGAAGTCAGGGCAACTCTGGGCCAATGGGGAGTGAGCACCAATGGACAGATGCTTGGCCTCCTGTCCTCAGGTAGAGAATGTGGGAAGCATTCTGTGTGCTTCTCTGAGGTCTTGTGGAAGTAAGCCCTTTGCCACAGCACACCTTGATCACACACCTTTATATTGGCTTTTCCTCCTTCTCTGTCACTCTCCCGACTCCCTCAGCACTACTTCCTCAGGCCACTCCCCAAGTAAATGCTTGAGGCTAAGTTCTTGTCTCAAACTCCACTTCTAGAGAAACCCAAATGATGATACCTAGGACTCCATCTTTCTATTTATTCAAAGAGTTATTGCCCTTTTCTTCTTCTCTTCCTGAAGTTTCAAATATCTGTGCAGGTAGAGGTTTTGGAATCTGTTTTGACTTCCTCTTTCCTGTAAAGAGAGATCAGTTTTCATGTTGATATCCAAATGGAGACCTAAATGTGCATCTGGGCCGAGGTCCTTGGATTCCAAGATCTTTCCTGGGTGTCATTCCCTTACATTCCCTTGTGCTGTCTGCATCTTCCTGAGGTTTTATTGAATGACCAATCACCTCCACTGTAGGGGAATTTCAAATAACTTGGGAATATAAGGCATGAAAAGATACCAGAGTGGTAATACTACTGACTAATGGACTTTGACGAAATAGGAAAATAGGTAGTGTATATTCTTTAGTTACATTTAAAATAATTCAAAGCCCGGGGAAGCCTGGTTTGCTGCATGAAGACTGGAGGTAAAAGGAGCTGTTCAGACATTGCTTTCAGAATCCATGTCATAAGTGAGGGAGGCTCATCCCAGAGTGCTGATGGCGGGCGAGCACTGAGTCTGGGAGGCATAGCAGGTCAAAATACTTCAGTATTTAATATATGATGAAATATGTAATGCAAGCAAGAAAGAAAGCATGCGAAGTAACTTAAGGAAAATGGTGATTATACTAATGGCAGTGGAGAAGCTGGTGGCAGGGATGGTAATTTTCACTTCTAATGTGATGATTTTTCATGGCTTTGAGACAGTCTAATGTGCTGTTAAGAGCATAGGTTTGTGTTTTATTTCCAGTTCGATTCTACTGTTAAGTGATGACTTTCAATTAAGTCATTAACCTCTCTGACCCTCAGTTAAAAGAGTGAGTAACAATTACTCCAGAACAGCTTTAAGGATTAAAGGAGCTAATTCTTGCTAGATAAAAGCTCCAAAATTATAGCCATTGCTAGCATCCAGATGGAAACATTGGGAGGCAGTTGGGGGATGAGGCATTGGTAAGGGAGAGATGCCATATCTGGATAGGTAGATTTTATATTTTCCTGCTTGTAGGTGCAGGAGAGAAGCATTAACTGAAACTCAGGAGAAAACTACGGCACAGTTTTGACACACTTTAAGTAAATAAAAAAATGGGAGATTAAGTGAGATGGGTGGTGGGTGGAAGAAGAACAAGAGCCATAAAAGTGAGAGAAAAACTTTCTTTAGAGAGAACTAGGAAAGATCTTTCTCTGAAAGTTAAATATTTGGTGTAAAATAATAATAGTGGCTAAGGCTTACTGCACACCAGACTTCACAAATGTTAACTTATCTATACCTTATGACATAAGTATTACCTTACACAGGAGGAAACTGAAGTACAGAAAATTTACACAGCTGGTAAGTTTGCTCTTAACCACCATACTGTCTAGTCTAGCTAGCAAATATAATTGATAAATATTTAGATGATTTCCCTGCTATTTTATATCCTTTAGGACAAAAACAGTATCTGTCCATTTGAGACAGAAAACAGAATATTAATATTATTAATATTTTTCCATATAGTGATTATTCTATCATCATTCATTTTATCTTAAGTGACTGTTGAAATAATGTGAGGGAGAAGAGCATGCAGTGTCTGTTTCAAAATCAAATTTGACTATTGACTTGATTCTCAATGCAACACCACTGTTTGTTAAACGCTGTTAGGCATACTATACAGACCAGCCACACATAAGCACAAGGCTTTGTGTCTGCTTTTGTAAAAGACACTTCAACTAATTTGGATGGAGGTACAACTTACACGCACATGGACCAAGAAGCTACAATATTAGGTTGTACGATTAAGATGTAGATTCTGGATAGACCTAGAGTCTGTCATACAGAGTGAAGTAAGTCAGAAAGAGAAAGACAAATACTGTATGCTAACACATATATATGGAATTTAAGAAAAAAAAATGTCACGAGGAACCTAGGGGTAAGACAGGAATAAAGACACAGACCTACTAGAGAATGGACTTGAGGATATGGGGCGGGGGAAGGGTAAGCTGTAACAAAGCAAGAGAGAGGCATGGACATATATACACTACCAAGCATAAGATAGATAGCTAGTGGGAAGCAGCCGCATAGCACAGGGAGATCAGCTCAGGGCTTTGTGACCACCTAGAGGGGTGGGACAGAGAGGGTGGGAGGGAGGGAGACGCAAGAGGGAAGAAATATGGGAACATATGTATATGTATAACTGATTCACTTTGTTATAAAGAAGAAACTAACACACCATTGTAAAGCAATTATACTCCAATAAAGATGTAAAAAAACAACAGCAAAATGTAGATTCTGATCCAGGAGGGGTCTGGGGTGGGACCCAGATTCTGCCTTTCTAACAAGTACCAGGTGACACCAATGTTCCTGGTCAATGGACCACATTTTGAAGCTCCAGGTCATGAGGCAACATTTACAGTGTGAACTGGTTTTTGCTAGGGTGCAAATTGTAAAAGGTCTTTGAAACTTTTATTGTAGTTTCCGTGAAAGGTATAAGAATGGATTGGCAGAACCATAAATCATCATTGTGTTAGACAAAGTTGTGCTCAATCAATTAAGACAAAGCATTTTCCTTTTTTCCCCCCCTTACAGATTATTCGTTGTGCATTCATTTGTTACATTCACTAGATAAATTTATAGAACCTGGGCAAAATTTGGGTGGTAGGTGTCACTAATGCTGACAGATAATACGGTTTTGGAAAAAAGCAATGATAAGTAGAAGAGCATACATTTTTTAATTGAATTATATTCTGACTTTGGAAAGTATTAATATTAATGTGGAACTCATGATGGTGATTTTTGTTTAGGAGGAGATGTCTATCAAAATTTAAATATGTAAATTACTCTTTATATGGATGTAGGCAGAATTTTTACGGAGTTAGAGAAAGTGAGGATTATAGTATGATAAGAGAATGGAAACTCTATGGAAATAGTACAAAACCATTTTGTTTCTGAGTAACTTGAAGGAATATGGGACTAACATCTAAGCAAGACTATTCAGAAAGTAATTTTCTTGATTTCAGTTTAATATTTTATTCTTAGACTATTTAAATTTTAGCTTGACCTGTTGAAAGTAGGGAATTTATTGTTTTTCCCTCTCATAGATTTAGGTAGTGAATTCAATTCAATTTGACTAAAGAATTTTCAGAGTTACTATGAGTAAGATGTGAGGGTACAATTAAGTATAAGACATAAGAGAACATGTCACTTATTGTGACAAGTGTATGCATGTGTGGCAAAAATCTAAAACATACAAGAGAAGCAGACATTGACTTCAGACCTGTCCTTATTCTTAGAAAGAGGAGGGAAACGAAATGAGGAAAGTGGACTAACTATAACCATATTTGTAATATTAAGTATTTTAAAAAGATCTGAAATAAAGGTTGTAGTTATATATAATTAAATGTTAATATCATTAATGTAATATTTTAAAAACATAAGTTGTGGGTACACAGGTGATTATTATTGTCTGTATGTTTGAAATATTTCATATTGAAAGAAAAATGATCCCTACTTTTCAAGGAATTTACCATTATGGAGTAATAATCCACAAAAAGTGATTACAGTCAAGTAGCTCTTTGCTTTCTGAAGTGGAGGCAAATCCAGAGTTAAGATCCCTGTGTTTCAGGTCTGGGGATTCACTTTTTAAGCAGATATAAGTACTTTTGATAAGGCCTAATACTTTCTATATGAGACAAGTTAGGTTTGGTGTTGGGAGATAAAGCATAGATAGTTTGTTATGGATTTTAGATTATTCCAAGCTTATGACAAAGTCATGGATCCAAGAAAACACTATTAAGTAGACATTTTCTCATGTCACGTTGTTACCAAGTTTAGAACATCTATTCATTTGTGTTGCAGGTTGCCCTGGACTGAAGGATTAATCAGAACAAGGACATTTCAGTGCTAAAATTAGGATAGTTACAGGCAAACTGGGAAGGTTGGTCACTCTACTAATAAGTACCATTTTAGAGTGGTGAAAGGAAACCTGATATTTTGCTTTTGAGAACTATTTATTGATGTTAATTAACCCCATTTATGTCTCCCAGGCTTGGGTAAGTGTAGTTTGTCCAGTTATGCAACTACATAAGAAAGAGAGCATAGGTGAGGAAATGGTGTGCCATGATTCATTTAAAAAAAGTCAGGAAAGCATCAAAGATGAGTCAGATTTTGAGATATGTCTACATAACCTCCCAGTAGGCAAGGTGTGATGAACTGGCTAGCCTTTACCAGCAAAGTTGTTGTAATTAGCCTTTGGTGCATCTTCTACTAACAATTAAATTCTTGGTGTGAACCAAGAAAAGTAACAGCCTGAAGAAAAGCAGAAAAACTGATGAGAAAGTGGAATAAAAAGTATTTTTTGTTGAGAAATATACCTAAGAGGATTGAAATCAGAAGGGAGGACTGTCAAGTACTAAAAAACCAGATACTTTTTTGTCTTAAGAGCAAATAAAGGTCAAGCAATTTAATTAGACTTGTTTGAACGTATACTCATGAGTATTTTGCCAGGGTGGAGAAGAAATCAGGAAAAGGCTTCATGATATAAAGTGTGCTAAAGTAGGGCTTAAATTTAGTTTGCTTTGTTTTATAAGCTTGCAAAATAAGGAAATGTAAGCACTAAGTTTTTAATATTATGTTTTGACTTATTAGAATACATTCTTGTGTATTCTACACAAGGTGCCAAAAACAAAATAAACTTTGATACATGCATTCAAAATGCTGTCAGTTTTCCCAGCCAGTGATTTTGGTAAAACTAAACTGGGGACCTGCTAAATTCTTGTGATTAATTGCACTCAAGCTTATTTTTCCTCAAGGATAGAGAAACAAAGAGAGAGGGAGTACATTTTAAAGAGAACGACTATTTTCCCAGGAAATGATATAGTATAAACCTTTGGAAATATAGAAATTTGAGGAACAACTGCTCCACATTCTTATTATTAGTATAGTATTTTGTTTAAATAAATAATTTGGTTTATTATAGAGAATATTTTTGGCTAAAATAATGAACCATTGCTCATCATAAAAAGAAATGACATCTGGATTCCTGTTGGAACTAGTTATTAACTTGGATCTATTTAGGTAAAACAAAGATTCTAGGGTCTAACCTTTGAAGTTTGAAGACAGCTTCCTTCCCCCAACACACCCTCCATCTCAGCAGCCAATCATTACCCGGAGGTGGTGTCAGGAAGCCCTAAGTCATTTAGTTATGCCTATCTTGTGGTAATGAGCTTAAACCGAAGAATACACGGGCTGCCAGCCAGCAGCTGGAGGTTAGGAATTTGCCCCTTGAGCTGGAATGAAACTTGGGCCATGATTCTTCAGCTCATCCTCATTTTTGGGAGGCTCAGGGGGGAGAGCCACGACAGGGGAAAGCCTCAGCAAGCAGTCAAGGAGACCCCATCTTCCATGGGCTTCTGTCAATCGTGTGCAGCTCAACCTTAAACAGCTAAGTTGTCCTAAAGAGGGTGGCATTTCTGACCTCATCATGCCTATTGGAAAGGGCAGAGGTTATTACTGAAAGAGCAGAGGGAGTGGGAGATTCCTGGTCCTGTCAACATAGAATAATGGCTGGACCCAAACCCCGGCAAGCTGAGTGGTGACCTGATCTGCAGAGGGTGGTGCAGCAGACATTTTGGTTGTGAGGGACTTGGGTCCAGAAGAAAATTCCTCATCAAGGGACATTTGGTAATCCTTGAACAATTGAAGGGCTGTGACACCTTGTGAGACTATAGGTTGCTGCTACTTTACTCTGTTGTGTGGCAGGATAAGGTACTCTGTTCCCTTTCAACTTTTTGTTTCTTCTCTTCCTCATTTTTGATGGAAAGGGGGTACTTTTAGCATAATTATGTATTGGAGTTATAAAAGATATCGGTAAGAAAAGCTTTTTACTTGTTAATTGAGACTGTGGAGCATGATTCTCCGTGGACTGGACTGTGACACTGTAAAAATGGCAAAAATAGTATTTTGCATCAGGTGTATTGATGATTAACTACCATTTTCATCTGGTAATGTGGTGCACCTGTCTGCCTCTCAGATATTGCAGTTCATTAGGGAAAGTTACAGAAAGTTTTCCCCTTTCCATCCCCTCTCATGAAGCTCTCCTCTGCTACTCTGTGCTTTGCGTTCCAAGGAAAGGGTATCTGTGTCCTGCGATGTTTAATAAGGAATTTTCCTGTGTTTTGGAATGGAAGTGGTAATAAAAAGAATCATGATGTCCATGAATAACCCAGGCCTTTTGTGAGATAAGTATTTCTGGCACAAGGGCTACAGAAATTCTAGTCAAGATTTGTTTTAACACTATTGTTTGAACATAGAAGGAAAGGAGTTACAGCACATAAAAGGCAGCACAAATATAGTGCATTTCAATTTAATAAACCATCACATCTTCAATGTCATATTTTCACAAGTCCTTTGGTCAGTTGAATTTTTACCCAATCCCTAATTGGGACTGGTCTGACACACATTTTTCAAATAGAATCACTTTATCTTCCTAGATAAATCCATTCCCTCCTACCGAGCCTAAAGAATCACTTGAGTGTCTTCCTCAGGTATCTGCTTGTAATGAATTATTATGTTGCTTACTGTCCATTCAGTGGTAAGAGGGCTCGAGAGAAGCAGCAGAGCGCTCTCCACAGGCACACAGTGTCTTCAGAGAGAAGGCTCTGAAATCACATCTGCTGAGGGTTGGCTGGTATTTATTGCTACTCAGGTCCATCCACTTGCAGTGATTCCCTGGAAACAGAGACACTGGAAGCGTCCTGTTGTACATTAGTCTAATGGCACCAGAGGTCATTCCATATTCTAAGGGTTTTTAAAAAATGTCCTTGACAAATGGCAGCAGATCTGCACTGCCACTTGCCAGACTGAGATTTGGAAGAGGGGCTCATTAGGGGGTCTGATACTCCCTCCCGCATCTTGTTTCCACGATTTTTGAAGATGCCCCAGCCCCAGTCCTTCTGCTTCTGCATGCTTCATGGGAAACATGGTGACTCTCTTTGTTCCTCCAGCTCACATCAAACACAAAATGTCCTGTTTTGTGGAGCTAGAGCTTTGTGGTTAAGCATGTGAATTCAGACTGCCTGGGTCTGTTTTCTAGTTTTACAACTCAAATAGCTGTTTAACTCTGTGATGTATTGAATATCTCTTGCCCCAGAGTTTAATCAGGTGGATGATAATAGGTGACCTCTTTATTGTTGTGAGGATTAAATAGAATATATTTGCAAAGTACCTGATCCACATGATAAAAAATATTTCTATTTTTCTGTTTGTTTGTTGTTTTTTTTCGGTACGTGGGCCTCTCACTGTTGTGGCCTCTCCTGTTGTGGAGCACAGGCTCCGGACACGCAGGCTCAGCGGCCATGGCTCACGGGCCCAGCCACTCTGTGGCACGTGGGATCCTCCCAGACCGGGGCAAGAACCTGTGTCCCCTGCATCGGCAGGCGGACTCTCAACCACTGCGCCACCAGGGAAGCCCTTCTGTTTGTTTTTGATACTCCTTGTGGATGTATGTTCTGTTGTTCCTGCATCCTCCTTCCTATAATCTGTTCAGGCAGTTGTGGGATCATTATAATAAAGTCTCAGGCAGCCCTAAGCAAAGCGGACATAGGCAGGATGAAGAAGAAAGGGTACAGTATGTGTTGAGAGTAGAAGTTCTATCTAAATGAGATCTGGAATCTCTTGATGGTCCTCCATTATACTTGTGTGGACACCTGGAAGGTGCTCCTGGAGGGAAAGTTGCCACAGTGTATGACATGTGGTTCCCAAATCTGTGTGAGGTTCAGAATCACCTGGGAAAATTTAAAAACTATTCCCTGAGACTGATTCAGTAGTAAAACTGAGAGGACCAGCAGAGTCTTCCCAGGGACAGACACCCTCCCCCTGCACCAAGCCATATCCCTCGCCTCTTCTTTGCAGAAAACCTTTAGCCTCCTAGGCCTTCCCCAAGTTCCAAAGAGCAAATTTAATCAGAGAAGTGAGAAAATGCAGAAACAAAGGAAAGCAGTCAAACAAGACAAACTAATAATAGTTCAGCCATAAAACAAAGTCAAGGACTTTTATTTCCTCCTAAAGGGCCATAGATAATATCCTGAGCCATGTCCTTGAGCTGTTTTGCAGATACTAAAACCCCCACCAGGTGGAGGAAGTTAACTGCATCCTGACCACCAGTAAGTAGACCTCAGGCTGGTTGGAACCATAAGGTTGATGATTGAGATTCCTGTAACATCACCCTTTTACCTCACCATCAACAAATCAGAGAATTGTGCACAAGCTGATCATGTACCCTGTAACCCTCTCCCTCACACTTTCTTTAAAAATCCTTCCCTGGAAGCCATGGGAGATTTCAGTGTTTTGAGCACAAGCTGCCCATTCTCCTTGCTTGGTACCTGTAATAAATGCTGTACTTTTTTTCACCACAACCAGGTGTCAGTAGTTTGGCTTTGCTGTGCATCAGGTGAGGGGACCCAAGTTCAGTTTGGTAACAGATAGGGGATGGTTATGGGAATTTCTATTTCTAAAATATTTCCCACTTGATCTTGTATAGAAATCTTTGCCTGGCAGTATTAATAGCAGAAATGGGGAATGGATATAAGAGTGAAGGTGAAAACTGCATGGTATTTATGCACAAAAAAGATGCTGAATGATGTTTCCTATTACCATTCTTTTACAGAGAATAGTCTAATTACGGTCTTAAATAAACTTGACTTTGGCATCAGTTTGTAGAACCATGTCTAAGAATAGTCTCTTATACTGGGGACCAAAGAGTGGGAGGTGAAGACAGGGATTAGATATATAGCATTATCTATTTTATTTCTGAAACTTGAGTGTCGAATTTACATTACTTGATTGGCATGATGCACTTTGGGGAGGAAGTACAAATCAGAATGAACACTGAAAGGTTTGTGTTCTTGAAACATGCTCAAATACAATTGAGGCCATCATTATCCACCAGCAGCTTACTGCCCTGCAAATATTGTTTCCACCTGCCTACCTTCTGGGTAAAAGAGTGGAAGCAGAGGCTTTGAACACCAGCTAACACAGAATTATAGTTGTTTTCATTGATAAGGTTCCCAAATAATTGCTCCAGTCTTTATCAATTCTGCCAACCCAGATAATAATGAAAGCAGCAGTATATGACCTAAATAATTCTTGACTACCTTGAAGGCTATTTCTGCCTGTCCACTCATCACCAAATCATCAGTTTGGTTAGTTTAGTGACAGTGGGACCTCTTGCCACTCCTTTCCCTGGAGGAGTGGCACAGCAGAGAGTGTGGCTCAGCCTCCTCCAAGTTCTCTTAGACATTTGTCTCCACAAAGCCCCAGGGTAATTGTTAGAATCTCTCTTCTCTTCCTCTGCAAGTCTTTCATTGCCACATTGCTCTTTGCTCACCTCTCCTTTCTCTTTCTTCCAAACTCTGGATCCCCTACACGTGAGAGTTGCTGTTGCACAGCCCCCAGTAAAGGGTCTTTGATCTCCAACTTTACTTTTTTCCTTTATCTCAGCAAATGAATAAAAGTGTCTATCCCATCTTTAATAAACTACTATAACTATTATTACCATTGCCACTTGTTTACTATTACTTCTGCTATTATCATTCTCACCATTGATGTCGAGGATAGGAAAATAATTCTAACTAGCTTTTGTTGAGCACTTACTACTAGAAAAGCACTTTCCATGCAGGTAGAAAAACAAACTCAGCGATTCACTGACAGTAGCCTGTTACTAAGCGGAGGCAAATTTTAGTGCATGTGACTTTGTAGCTTATACAGTAAGTTGCCTACATAGGAACCTTCAAGTTGCAAACTTTCAAAGATGTGAATGTGTGTTCTATCAACATCAGGTGTGAGTAAAATTGCAGCTTGCCCTCCGTCTCCTATTGCTGATAATCCTTCAGCTCTACCATCGCCCACCTCCTCTCCCTCCTCCAGCCAGTAACTCTTCTTGGCTGTTCACTCGATGCCAGCCCCTGTATGCCAGCTAGTGTACTGAACTACTGTACTTTTCAAGGTACTGTACTGTAAAGTTAAAACGTTTTCTTTATTTTTTGTGTTTGTGTTTTATGTATATTTGTGTGAAAAGTATTATAAACTTATTACAGTACAGTACTATATAGCCAATTGTGTTAGTTGGGTACCTAGACTAACTTTGTTGGCCTTACGAAAAACTCGGACTTACAAATGTGCTCTCAGTACGGAACTCATTTGTATGTAGCGGGCTTACTGTACTTTTTATATTATAATGTCATTTAAATTCATCAGTGCATTTGTTTGAGTTTTATGAAAATGCCAGCTTTCTTTTAATGTACTAATTAGAGTAAAATTGTAGTCAATTATATTGACTTTTTCTGGGTGACTTTGACATAAGGGGGTACACAGCATACCTCCTTTCATTGTCTCTGGCAGAAAGAAATGAAATGAAATGAAAGCAAGTAAAAAATTAGAGGGGAATTGGAAAAAATGCATCTGTATCCATGGCCAACAGCATAGTGAAACCAGGCTTGTACCAGCTCAGGATGACCAACTGTGTGCACCCCTTCCCAACTTTGATCAGTGACTACATGTTGGTAGCTGAAAATCAGACACAATGGGATTATTTATGCCACACAAATTAGCAAATGTTACTGTGTTAGTTTTCTGTAGTTGCTGTGACAGGGTTCGATAATCAAGGTGTTAGCAGGGCTGTGCTCCCTCTGAAGGCTCTAGGTGAGAATCCATTCCTTGCCTCATCCAGCTTCTAGTGGCTTCTGGTATTCCTTGTCCTGTGTCCACATGACTCCAGTCTCTCTGCCTCTGTGGTCACATTATGTTCATGTCTTCTCTCTCAAAACTCCTACTGTCTCTCTTATAAGGATACATGTAATTACATTTAGGGCCCATCTGGCTAATCCAGGATAAGCCTCTCCAGATCCTTAATTTCTTCACATCACTTGCCATATAAAGTAGCATTCATTCTTTTGCAAGATAAGGTAAAATTCACAGGTTCTGGGGATGAGGACATGGACTTTGGGGGGTCATCATTTAACCCACTACAGATATAAAGCAATTTTTGTTTTATTTTGTGGAGTGCTGTTTTTCCTGCATAACGCTGATCCCATGTTGAATAAAAATGTTTGACTGATGTGACACAGAAAAAAATCCTTCAGAGTCAATGCCACCAGATTACTGGTGCCATAAGTGCAATATATACTAGTTGAATGTCAGTCTTGTCTAGAAAATAACTTTATCATTTCATAAGGTAAGTACAATTGATTAAATTATTAATACATTAAACTAGAAGTTTTTCTTACTGTTCATTATGATGGATGACACTGATACTTTTAAAATTGTAAGATGATGTAACTGGATATCATAAGAGGGGCTTCACTTAACAATGTCCCTGATTCATGACTGGATTGCTTTTGTAGCCTCCTTAGACTTTTTTTATTTCCAAGTTTCCCTTTACATCACACATCTGGTCTTTTGTCTTTTAAAAGTATCCCAAGGATGAGTTTACATGACAGTAATTTTATTCTTAGATGTAAAATTCATTTTTAGAATGGGGATCAAAAATGTTTATTGACACTTGGGGTAGGTAATTAAAGAAATGAAATTCAGGGGATGACACCCAGTCACTTAGTTAGATACATTAAAAAGATAGCAGAGGATATGTGACAACTGATCTTGGGCTGCCAAGAGAGTCTGGAACTGAAATTTGTTTTTGTTCATTATTTTTGTACTTTTTAGTGAATTTAAAAAAAGTATGACTGCATTTATCCATGTTATTATCATCTGTAATTTCCAGTAGAACTGGAATGCCACCAAGTTCCATCAATTTTGTGGCTGTTTTCAATTAGATAGTTATTTGGAGAACACAAGTTGTTGCCTTGAAGATGGATTGACTGTTGAAAGCAGATTTCCTCGGCATGGAGTCTATACTGATTCAGGAAAGTGACCGAGCTCTAAATTGCTTTTCAGACATAGCTGGTCATAGGGCATGCCATTAAACATCTGTTTCCTCTAGGAGAGTGGTTCTCAATCTTGGCCGTACATTAGGATCACCTGAGAGCTGATAAAAATACTTACGTGAGGGCAAAGTACAAAAGAATCTCTAAAGATGGTGCTTAGTCTTCAGTACTTTTAAAACTGTCCAAGAGATTGCATTAGATCCCTAGAACTTAGTAATCTTATAACTAAATGTTTGGATGCTTTGACAAACATCACCCATTTTCCTAATCCCCCAGCCCGTGAACCACCGTTCTGTCTGCTTCTATGAATTTGACATTTTAGATTCCATGTATAAGTGAGATCATGCAGTATCTGTTTTTCTGTGTCTGGCTTATTTCACATAGCAAAATGTTCTCCAGATTTAATCATGTTGTCACAAATGACAGGCTTTCCTTTTTTTTTTTTTACGGCTGAATAATGTTTCATTATGCATTATGTCTTCTTTATCTGTTCATTGGTGGATGGGAGTCCTGTTACCAGCTGCTCAGGTGTGTGTGGATTCTGCCTCTAGGACCCTTGTTGGTAGGGCTGGTGCTGGGACAGGGGACTGCTTCAAGGTCCATGGTTGGATCCATACATGGCAGACCTGTTACCGGGTAAGCAGACAGGTGTGACTCCAGCCAGGTTCCTGGGAGGGTACCCACCAGGCCACTGGGTGGGATCCTGTGTAAGCAAGTCTGACCTTAGATGACAGCTGAGAGGGGCTGGAACTGAGTCACGGGACTGTTTTAGGGTCCACGGCCAGGACTGAGGTCTGCAGTCCTGCGTCTGGGAGCATGGACAGGCATGTCTGTTACCAGGCCTCTTGCTGGGCAGGACGGCTCCTGAAGTCAAGCTACAGGGATGTTTCAAGATCTGCAGTTGGACTGAGGTTGGTGGGCCTGTTACCCGAGGCATGGGTGGGTGTAACTCCTCCTGGGCCACTGGGCAGATGGTGCTGGTGGTGGGATGAAGGTCAAACAGGGCCATAGCCAAGTTCACAGGAAGGTGGGACTATGGGATGGCCTGCTGTTGGGACTCTGGGATGGTCTGTTGTTGGGACCATGGTTGGCAAGCCTGCCACCTGGACAGGGACCTGCCTTCTCAGATTGGCTCTCCCTAGTCTTGGGCTCCACTGGGACTTTGCAGCTGCCTACTTGGATCCCCAGACTCCCATGAGTTCACTTTTGTCTGTGGATGGCTGCTGAGTGATGGTTGCTGCTGGGCAATATGAGCCAGGGGCCTCCTATTCTATCGTCTTGTTGACATTAGTCTCAGGTATACAATCATTAAGTACAGTCAGCCCTCCATATCTGCAGGTTCCACATCTGTGGATTCAACCAACCATGGATCAAAAATATTTTTTAAAATTCCATAAAGTTCCAAAAAGCAAAACTTGAATATGCTGCACACTGACAACTATATACATAGCATTTACATTGTGTTTACAACTATTTACATAGCATTTACATTGTGTTTACAACTATATACATAGCATTTACATTGTGTTTACAACTATTTACATAGCATTTACATTGTGTTTACAACTATTTACATAGCATTTACATTGTGTTAGGTATTATAAGTTATCTAGAGATGATTTAAAGTATACAGGAGGATGTGTGTAGGTTATATACAAATACTAGCCATAGTATTAGGACTTGAGCATCCACATATTTTGTTACCTGTGGGGAGTTCTGGAATCAGTCCCCTGTAGATACCAAGGGACGACTGTATAACTTTTCAGAACTTTGTTCATATATGTTTGTGTGTGTGTGTGTGTGTGTGTGTATATATCCTGATGTATGTGTGTATGTACATATATACTGTGTGAAAGTGTGTGTGTGTGTATATACATATAAACAAAAGCATAAATATGCTCATCCTCTGTGTACTATTCAACTAAGTTTAGAATGGAGTCTCATGGAAAAGGGAGAGTCTCAGACCTTGTTTTAGCTTAAACGGGTCATGGAGAAGGTAGTGTGTTAATGGAATTGGCGGCTGTAGCATGGCTTCCCAGTCATAGCTTCTTGCTCATTGAAGGGGCAGCAGCGCATTGGCAGTCTGGCTCTACAGTGTGGCTTCCTGGGCATCCCCTAGCATTCTTTCATCAGCCCTAATGATGATTCTATAAACTTATTGTCCTGTAACTACTCTTTCTCGTTAAACTAACTAGATTGTTTTCTATTTTTCTGCTGCTGAACTTAGACTTACACACTCCACTTCTTGCAGACCTCCCCAATGTGAGTGATGTTCTTGGACCCACCATTGCTTTACTTTGGAGCGTGGGGGAAAAGGAGTCCTCTTCTCTTCTCTGGTAGAGAGAAGAGGGACAAGCCATGCTGCTTCCCTAGAGGTTCACCATCTATTGAATGATTCTCTTCTCTCCTGCTTCCCTAGTCTTTTCCTTAAAAGGATGAGGGCAATGTTTATGTGTAACAGAATCAGTTTAGTTACCACTTAATACCTGGAGGGGTTCTCTGGCCTTCAATTATTTGTTACTGTTTCTACCATAAGGAGTACTTTACATGTTGAAGTCCTCATGTTTGGGGCCCAGCTGCCAATGACAAAACCACGAAGAAGTTCCACGCAGCATCTGTTCCACAATATGTTGAAAAAATACTGATCAGGCGATATCAGTAGCTTGGGCTCCATTTTTAGCAGTAGAGATGGAGAGAGTGAACTGATTGGAGCTATATTCAGAAGGTAGAATGCACAACACTGGGTGAGTGTCTGAAGGTGGAAGGGTGAAAAGAGAAGGCTGCCTCAAAAAGACTTTTCAGGCTTCTGACTTGAATAAATAGGTGGCATCATTTTCTGAGATAGTGAACATGGGAGGGATGATAGTGGAACAAAGATTACAAGTTCAATTTTGAACAAGCTTGAGATATTTTGTGGGACGTGCAAGCAGACATGACAGTAGGATAGTCAAGGTGGGAAGAGAGGCTGGGCTGGAGCTATAATCTTGTAAGTTGTAGGTATTTCAACTGGGTGGATGAGACTGTCTTGAGAAAGCATGAAGAGAGTGAAAGGGGAAGGAGGCTGCTTTTATTGTTGTTTTTATTTTAAGTAGAGCAAATTTATTATGTCAGTATATTGATGGGGAGCAATTGGTACACGGAAGAGGTTGAAGATACAGCGGCCAAAGTGAGATCTCTGGGAAGGAAGAAGAAATAACTTTTGGAATATGTGAGGAAGGAGTGGCTTTTGGTTGGCTGACAGCTTTTCTTTTTTTTAATTATAAGAGGAAGGAAAGAGGAAAGTTTGGCTATAGATACAGATATACTTGTAGCCACAGTTGTAGGAAGTTGAAGGAGTTCCCATCTTATGGCTGAAAGTCAGTAAGGACTCAAGAGCCAAATGTCTCTTTGGTGCCTGTGAATCATCTGTGTCACGGTTTTCTGAAGCTGTGAAACAAGTGTGGTTTATATTTATGGGACTTTTTTGAGCAGAAACGTTATCAATAGTTCTCCTTTCTAAATTATCTCTTAGAAATTTGTGTTTCTTGCAGTGGGTGGTAGGGCTAATATAAACATTTACGTATACCAAGAATCAAAGGGAAAAAAAAATCAAAGGTTGAAAAGCTTCATAGTATACAACACTTTGAAACTAAACTTTAAGGATCAAAAAGCTTCCATTAAAAAAAAAATCCATTTTCTGAAGACAAAATGATATACCTAATAATAATTACCAGCAGATCTTATTTTAAATCAGAGCTAATATTCACTGAGAAAAGGCTCAACCTTTCATACCCCCTTATTAATTTTTTTTTCAGAAGCCACCCACTCTGAGAATACTGACAAATAACTAATGAACTTCTCATGCTTAAGATTGAGATATGAAAGACACACTACTATGAAATTGTTAGAAACACACAGCAAAAGAATTGGGACATTGACCAAAGAAGATGAGTCAGCTGAAGGGAAGCATTTTTCTCAGTGATGCAGGGTCTAGAGGTAGAAAGCACACAGGCAAGACCGGTGATGCACTTGGAAAATAACAGCATGAAAGCCTCGGCCACTGTCCTCATTCCCAGCACGTTCAGAGCCACCCAGCGGAGCAGCATTTCACCACTGATAAGGGATTTGCTACCATTTGGGCCACTTAGCATTAGCATTAAAAGGATAAGGCATTTACTATTAACAGTAAAGAGAACGGGAGGGGTGGGGGAGGAAAGAAGGACGATTACTTCACATTTCAGCACTTGTTTCCAAAAGGCATTTCCTCTGAAAAGATTCTTGATCATTTTCTTATCTAGTTCACAGCCAAGTGCTGGGCCTGCTGGGCCTGATCAAAACACTTGAAATTGTCTGGCTGTGGGGATCTAACCCTGTTGAGTTTATGATGCTTTGGGGAAAAGACTTATATAAATGAAAGAACTAAAGGAAAGTTGAAGGCCATAGCTGAGTAAGTATTAAGCTGTGAGGAACTGAATAAATGCTTTAAGAATTCAGTAAAAAGACTAAGCAGGGTGGCTTTGGATACAAAGGAGATTTTGTGGAAAGAATAAGTCGAAGAAAGGGGCAGGGGTGAGATGATTACAAAGGAGGAGAGAAGCATCCCAAACAGGAGGAATGTTGTGAGTAGGGTTCCCTAGAATAGGCATAAGGAAGCACCTGGAGATCAGCTCCCTGCTGGGAGGTGGGGAAAGACAAGAAGATTAGAAGGAACTCACTATCACTTGACCTCCAGCCCAGGCAAGCCCAATTCCTGCTTCTCTCCTGCCCTTTATGATGGATTTATTCAGAAATTAACAAGTCTAGAATCAGTTTCTTCTTACTGATTCATTGTTCATTCATTCCCTTTATTAATAAAAAATAACGGGATTCTCGAATACTGTTTGCTCAGTTTGCCTGAGTTTTAAGGCAGGTCGTTGATCAGAGCCTCTCTCTAAAAGATCAAGCAGAGAGGAAAACAGGTGAACCAATAAACCAAAAGGTGGGCACTATGACCACACTGGGTGGCCACTCATGGCCTGGGCTGACTGTGCTGGGAAGTGATAGTCATGTCGGGCCCTGGGAATGTCTGGGTTTATTTATTAGTTCTTAGATCAAACAGGACAACTGTGTCTAGGCATCTTGATAAGTCATGTTCTTTTGGAGCACTGTAGTTCTGAGTATTTAATCCATGACAGGTGGGCAGTGAGGAATTGCTCTCAAGAGTACTGCAGACCGTTTGCCAAAGTCGACTAGTTTCTCAGGCACACTCCACTCCAATGAACTTACCACCACAAACTGACCAGCTACAGCTGTTGGCACAATCTACTCTCCTAACAGAACAAAGGCCAACCGGTCTAGTTCCTTACTTTTTTATTGTTTTAACTTTATCTTACAATGCTGCTTGACTCTTCCTTTTGCCATAGTTCCTTTGTATTCTTATAGTTTTCTTATAAGCCACTGCAGAAGGAAGTAAAATATAAATACTTTTTATTTTGTTTTAAATAAGGAATTATGAGGGAAAAAAACCTAGCAGAAACCATCTAGGATATTTATCTGCTAAAGGTAAAATTAAACTAACCCCTGTAGTCTGTTTTAAAGACTTTACAAGACCAGTAATTTGCATCTTTGTGAGGCACTTTAGTGTTTGTGCTGTGTCAGGAATTTCTTTATGTTTAGCCTAAGTTCACAGGTTACCTTTACACAGGAGTTCCTCTTTCACTCTGTCTCAGGGGTG
Organism: Neophocaena asiaeorientalis asiaeorientalis; assembly: GCF_003031525.2. NCBI lineage: Eukaryota > Metazoa > Chordata > Mammalia > Artiodactyla > Phocoenidae > Neophocaena > Neophocaena asiaeorientalis. The sequence continues at coordinate 1,034,126 of NW_020175671.1, forward strand.
TTCTCTTCCCCTTGTTTCCAGCTCTCAGTGTGTTAGTCCAACTTCAAAGATACATATGGGAGATGCTCCCACCCCATCTGGTAAGTCCCTCCCATCGCCCTGGGGTGTGGTGGGCATGAGACCTCAAGGGGAGGCTAAATTCTTGCTGTGTGAGGACTCAAATCTGAGGACCACCATTCCCACTCACCTGATGGTTAGCAGCTTGCCAGGAGGGATCCTGAGTTTTGGGCAAGTAGTCAGTTCCAGGAATGTGGGGCTCTGCTGAACTGTCACCATGCCACCACAGTGCTAGACGTAGTTGTGTGGGGATTCTGGACCTTTCCAGGGTGTCCCTTTCAGTCCTGGGATCTGCTGTGAGATTGGTTGGGGATGATATCAGGTACGCTCCCATCTCCTAATCTCTCCTCCAGCCCCTTCATGTTTTCACACTCTTCTGCTTCAGATTTCTATCCTCAAGGGTGCAAAGCACACAAACCACAGTCACCCTCTCTCTGTAGTAAAGCAGGATTACTTAGAAACACAGGACCAATTTCTTAGAAACTCTCCAGTAGGTGAGATGAGAAGCTTTCATTACATCTTGGTGAGTCACTCTTTTCCAAGGAAGGAGAGAATAGTTTTCCTGAGGAAGCAAATCAACAACAGACCTACACTACAAGTGATGCTGTTATGAAGTTCTGACTCCCAGGGAAAAGAAGCAGGATTGAATATCATTCTCATTTTATTATAATTGCACATCATAAACTTAGAGATGATTGTTAAAATCATACCATGGCCTTCCTCTTTTCTCGAGGCACAATAGACACAACTCTTTTACCCTTTAAAAAAATTAGATATTCTATAAACCTGGTCATCTTTATTGTTTTTCCTGTATCTGCTTCCAAATCCTTATATCTTTCTTTAAGATTAGGCCCACTGCTTGGTGCTCCGTGAAGGCTCTGTTTGATGCAAGGTCATATCAGGGTTTTAAACACCATTTTGGTAAACACTTATCCTTTGCAGAAATTTAGTTTCATAATTTTATAATGGTACTGCTTTGCTAAGTCATGATCGGCTTTACTCCATGGCATCTAGATAGCCAGCCCTTCTTCAAGTCACCAGCATTTCAGACTGTTTTATTCCTTTCCTATAATAAGTACTCCCCGGGGTACACTTGCCTGAGCATATGTTTGGGGACAAGTTGTTGAAAGGATACATCACAAGCTGATCCTATCACTTATCCTTAATCCACTCTTCCCTTCCAGATCAGCCTGGAGTGACTGCCAAGGCATTTTGCAAGCTCTCTCTGTCTCTTAGCTCTTTACAGGTCACACACAGTGCTTTCAGTGACTGCACTTCCAGCACCAACACAGCCCCCAGGACTGCTGGGTGTGGATCCCGTTGCTTTTTTTCTGGGTCACAAGGGCTATTGTTCTTTGGGCAGCAGCTTTGCGCTGAAGGCTGATATGGAGGTGGTGGACTAGCTCACAACCCAGGGAAACCACCTCTCAGAATGCTTCACCCTTGTGCTGCTGCCTTGGGTCAGTTTGATGGTTTTTTAGTTTCTATATGGGGACTCCACCTGTTTTAGTTGTAGTACCTGTTTGGTTGTAAGTTACCTTAACTCTGCCTTAAAGATGGCTTAGTTGAATAGGGCTTCGTTTGCCTCTCATAACAAGAAGTCTGAGGGTGATTATTTTGTTGGTAACGTTGGTTCAACTACTCATCAGTACCACCAGGGACGTAGCTTTGCCCTTCTTACTTCTGCTGCCCTTAAGTTACACATTTTTCTTTCTCATGGTGCCAAATGGGATCTGTAGCTCCAGATGGAATGCCAGCGATGCATGTGGACAAGATAGAAGAAGAGCTGAAGGTCAGAAGCTCCCTCTCCTCTCTTTCCTAGAAACCTGAAGCTATGCTTCATTGGCTACATCTTTGGCCACAATTGCCTACATGAGAAACTAGGAAAGAGATGAATTTTTCCAGTCTCAATTGTGGAGAGGAGCACAAGAGAAAACGGTTGGAAGTGGATGTTTGATCACCCAACCAACAGTGCTGCAAAAGGGAGGCATTCCAAATGCATTATTTATGGTAGCCCCTATACACCAGCTTATGCTGACTTGTCCTTGTTGTTGAGGAGTCTCTCAGTTATGAGGCAGGTCTGTCTCCACTACGGAAGATGAAAATGCTGGATACCCACTGTCCCAGGTTTCCTTGTAGCTAAGGTGGGGAAATCTCTGAGAGAGAGAGAGAGGAGAAATTGAACCTGTATCCAGCTGTACTTGAAGCCAGCATTGTGCTCTACCACTCACCAAAACTGTTCAGTTACATGGGTCAGTATACGTAAGTCACCCCACTTTTTTCCTTAAGACCATTTGGATTGAATTTTCTTATACTTGTAACCAAAATCACCCTAATTAATACATACTTACAGTACAATTTTTTCTGGTATAAAATTACTTTCAATGGTATTCTTTTTTTTGCGGTACGCGGGCCTCTCACCGTTGTGGCCTCTCCCGTTGCGAAGCACAGGCTCTGGATGCGCAGGCTCAGCAGCCACGGCTCACGGGCCCATCCGCTCCGCGGCATGTGGGATCCTCCCGGACCGGGGCACGAACCTGTGTCCCCTGCATCTCAACCACTGTGCCACCAGGGAAGCCCCCAAAAGGTAGTCTTTTCATTACCCCCCCCACCTCACCTATGTATAATGTCTCTGTTGCCTTAAAGACCTTTAGTCCATAAGATAAATCATGAAGGGACATAAAATTACATTTAAAATAAAGTTATCCAAAGTTTCTCTCTCCTCCAACCCCCATATTTGATACTTTCATATGTTTACATTGTTTCAGAGAATATTTAAAGGATAAGGTACCCACTTCCTGATGTTCATATCTCTCTGTACTTCTTTCTCACACTGATCTGGTACAGTACACGTAGAAGATCACATGTCATTTCCAAGACAGGGTTATAAAAGACTGGAACTTCTGTCTTAGGCGTTTCCTCCCTCCCTTCCTCTTCCTCTGGGGAAATCCAACTGCCATTTTGTAAGCAGCCCAGGAAGATGTCCATGTGGTGAGGAGCTGAGGCCTCCAGCCAACAGTGAGCTTAGATGTGGAACCTCCAGCCCCAGCTGAATCTCAGCTCTTTGTAGTCTTAGTTGACACGTGGACACTGAGCCAGAATCATCAGCAGGTCCCAGATTCTTGACCCACAGGAACTGTAAGAAAATAGTTTGTTTGCTCTGAGCTACTAAGTTTTGTGGTGATTTGATGCATAATGACATATAACTAATATAGGTGGCTTAACTTTGCTGACAATACAAAATCAAAAAATTAAATAACTGCCTGAAGGAAAAGAGAGGGACGGACAGAGGAAAATCAGAATAGAGAAGACATAATGGAGACAGGAGTGGAGTATGAATACAAAATGCATGCTGCAAGTTCCTGTTACTAAGCTAGAAGCGGACCACTGATTTGTCCCAAAGATTTTGGCAGTCAGTGCAAAAAGAGAGAGATGTAATTAATACAATCCAGAAAGAAATTTCTCCAATAGGTCTTTTTACAGAGAACATTGTGCAGTATCACAAACAAATATTTCAAAACAATTTTGCCAAAGAAGCAAAATTCTTTACTCATGTTTATGTAGTGTCTAATAATCCTCTAATTTGTAAGAAATAAAAAGGTTCCCTTCAAAAATGGTATAGACTTAATTCTAGACCTAGCAAAGCTGAGTCTGAGTATACAAGGCTCACGATATAAAGACATTGGTGGGAGCCAGAGCTTATAATTCAGATTGTTCTTCCAAAGGCACTTTTTAAAAAATTGAATTTTAAAATAATTGTTTAATGTGAGAATGCATTTGTAAGACCCAGTGAGAAGTGGGATCTGTGATTATGGAACAGTTGGATTTGGTTTATAAAGCCCTGGAAAATAAACTTCCCAAATGTTCCAGAAAATGTTTCAGATCTGCCTCCATTTATACATAAGACAGCTAGAATAATACAAGACAAAAACCAACTAACTAATCATTTCCCATATGGACTTGTGAGATCTGAGCTTTTTTGAGGATAATATACATTGGCACGTAAAATTAAATACAGTAAAATTCGGAGCATTGTAATCATGAGAATGAACTTGCAGCAATATGGACCAGTTCAGTGTTGTGTTGAAGTTGCCTGGTGCCAGCAAACTTCCCAACTCTGTGATCAGTGACTTCAAGCTGATAGCTTGAAATCATTCAGTTGTTAAAACTCTACTAGCACACCACTGGATGAGTTTCTCAAATAGAATGTTGAGCAAATAAAGCAAAGGAATATGATTCCATTTATATATAAACCACAAAAAAAGGCCAAAGTGACCTATATTTATAGAGGTGAGTATAAATGGTTACCCTTGGGGGGAAGGATGGCGAATGGGAGGAGCATGAGGTGGGCTTTGAGGGTGTTGGTAAGATTCTATTTTTTGATCTGAGTGCCGGCATGATGGATGTGTCTACTTTTTGAAAATTCATAAATATGTACCTTTCTGTAATACACACAGAACATGTACATGCTTCAATAAAAAGTTAAAAATAGCAAAAAGTAACAAGCAAACTTTTAAATTAAAAATGAGTCAACAGGACAGATGAAAGGTTACAAAACAAAAACAAAGAAGAAAGAAGTATAATAGAAGGCAATGAAATCCATTAAAAGCAAAAGTTTTTGCAGGAATTGGGTGTCACAGTGTTTGACGTATTATAGGGGTCATTAAATATTTGTGTAAACAATGAACAAGTGAACATTTCTTTTAAAATCTTCCTTCAGTCACTCTTCAAATACATTATTTCAAACACTTCTGTACGCACTCTTTTTAATTGTTTTAGCAACATAAAACATTTTCTAGTTTAGTATTAAAAGTTGATCAATTCTCTTGTTATACATATTTTCTGCAATCACACTTACCTTTCTAGCATACAATATGAGACAGACAACTGGAATAATGGGAAATAATTTGACACATAATGTTTCAAAGAATGAGATAGCAATTACCCTATTTACAAATAAAAAAAGTTCAGAGAGCCTCTTTATATTTACTTAGTCCACTGTGATACATACACAAATTGGTTATGGGCAGATTTGACTATTTTTTCTCCCCATGACCCCTCTAGAATTCATCAGTTAACGTGGGTAGAAGCTTTTATTTTATTAGACAAACAAAATAAAATTATTTATTCATATATAAATATGGTATAAGGTAACACAAGACAATAAGATCTTACCTTACTGAGGAAGATGTACTTAATAAGGAATGGGTTGCACTCTATTATATATCTTCTAGGAAACCCTCCCTAAATATTTCTCTCAACTAAGCTTCTGAGAAATACTCAGTGACTGTGAGTTTGGGGTTATCCTCTCCGATAAATCTCTTGAGTGTAGCTTACTTCTGTTGCTGTTTCTGTTAGAAAACATATGATTTAACAGTCAGAAACCCTGGAGGTCAGATAGACATCTCAGTAGGAATGTTAAGGAGAATGACAAAGCTCTTAAAATCTAATCTTAATATGAAAAGTGGCCCCGTAAATGCTGTGGTAATGTAGCTAAGTACATATTCTCCCCATTTGAGAGTTCTAATATTTTTTCTCTATTGCTTGACTGATTTAAATTATACCTGAAGAATCTACAATATGAAAAATATCCTTTATCAGGCAAGATTTAATTTCTTTCTTGGTTCAGTATCCATAAAGTGGAGCTAATAATGATAGTTAGGGAAAATTATGAGCTTGAATTAAAATATATTAGTAAAGTGTCTCTGTATTTTGCAAGGGAGGAATTCTCACCTCAGGGAGATGTAGTTGTATTTCCATTGTTCACGACTGGAATTTGTTTGAATTTGATTCAATTAAAAATAGTTTGGAGTCTACTGTAGTAAGTCCTCACATAGTGAGAAGGGTACAAGAATAGTTCAGGATGGTCAATAAGCTTCTAACAATCTTGGGGGAGAAAATACACACATGTGAAATTGACATATATACCATGTAATGGATCTCCTTAGTGCCATTGGAATGTAACGTACTATAAAGAAGGAATGAGGGGAGGTTTCTGGTCAGATATATGTAGGAAACACATTGGGTTAATTAAGTTCAAGTTAACTAGGGTTGTTTGCATCAAGAATTTTCATAACACATAATATGCTACTGTTAATCAGGAATTTCCAAGAGGAGGGAGAGAATATTGTATTTTAGAGACTTTTTTATCTTAAAAATCCTTAGAGAACATCTTGGTGCAGAAACTACACTGATAACAGTTGCAACTCAGAATGTAGCAGCAAACTGCAGAGGAGATAACAATTTGATTCAGAGGACCTGGGTTTGAATTTTGGCTTTTCTACTTCTAACTACCAGAATTTGAGAAACATTATGGTTGTGCTTTAGTCAAAGGATAAAGGAAGATATTCAGGTTTTTCCTTTTTCAGTGGTACATTGGAGCTGGGCTCCAGAATTTTCAAGAATTTTTTCATCTAGTTGTTAAACACAGACGTTATTAAAATATATATATTTACTCACCACTTCCTGATTACTTGATTATATTTCACTATTATTTATGCTCCTGAGGCTATTTACTTTATTATTGTATTACTAGGATAGAAATCCTATAAATTGCCTGCTACCACACATCTGTTCCCAACTCTATGTTCACTGATGTCATAGCTTGAAATTGGCCATAGTGGGATATTTATATCATGGAAAGTGACAAATGCTACAGATCAGTACCCTTCCTCCCCCCTTTCCAGCCCTCCTGTCCTCTCCAGTTGTTGACCATTTACCAGCCCATCACTGGTTTTAGTGCCAGTTAAATGTGATGATGTGTCTTAACCATTTTGAACAATGCTTAGTTGTGGAATAAGTGGAAATAGTGTAACAAGATGCTGTGAGGTACCTGTTGAGATTTTTCTTGCTTGCTCCCAGAGGTAACAAGATGAAGAGGGAATACTGCAGAAGTAGGGCCCTGTTGAGAACAAAGTTATGAACTTTCCAAGCTCAGCTTGGAAAAGAGCCAGATCTTGACTAAGATGATGCCAGTCCTGCACCAAATGCTAAGGAGGCTCTGACTGAGAAATAAGAAGGCATCTGGGAATTAACGGAGATCATTTTTTTGTGAAGAGGGAAGTGTTCTTAAAGAGAAGTTATCTGCCCCTCTCACCACCCCTTGGGACAAGAGGGTACTTGGTTGGTAGACATCTTAAATTGACTTGTAAACTTTGTGGATGCTAGAGGAAGGGGCTGTTGATGTCTGTGTTAGCTTCCAGTCGCTGCTGTAGCAGAGACCACAAGCTCTGTGGCTTAAGACAACACAAATTACATGTGTTTTTATTTAACTAATTATTTATTATCTGACACTCCTGGAGATCACAAGTCCAAAATGGGTCTTTGGGACTAAAAGCAAGGTGTTAGTAGAACTACATTCCTTCTGGAGAATCTAGAGGAGAATGCATTTCCTTCCCTTTCCTTCCTGCTCCAGAATGTAGAGGCCATCTGCATTTTTTGGCCCCTGGCCCCTTCTTCCATCCTCAAAGTACATAACTCCGCTCTGCTGTCATCGTCTGTCACATCTCCTCTCATGACTTTGACCCTCTTGTCTCCATTTTATTAGGGTCCTTGTGATCTTACTGGACTTTTTCAGATAATCCAAGATAATCTTCTCATCTCAAAATCTTTAAATTAATCACATGGGCTAAATCCCTTTTGCCTTGTAAAGTACCATATTCACAGGTTCAGGAATAAGGATGTGAATATATTTGGGGAGCCGTTATTCTCACTACCCAATGTTGTATTTTCCAACTGGATGTCCACTTAGCTGTCAGCCTTGTTGCCTTGATCATGGACTCCCAGAACTGCAGGAAGAGCAGTGTGGTCAGGCAGAGACTACCCTCTCGAATTTCGCAAATAGTACGGACTATGGAACTCCTCCCACAGCCTGAGAATTAGGATAATAAGGAATGCATGAGATCAAGATATAGGTTCACTAGGACCAACACAGTGTGGGGCAGTGGGTTCAAATGCTGGAGGAATAGGGCATAGGGAGTCTGGTTGGGCCAGCTTGAAAATGTAGCTGAATCTTGCAAGGGACCACTGATTCTAAGGGAACAGTTTCTGTGGGATTCAGTACCATGACAACAAAATCTTCTGGGGCGTCCACTCATCCATGTGGGCCTGGAAACCATAATCCAGGTCAGTGTGATTATCAACAGAACAAGAGCCATCACCATTAACATAAGATTGTTTATGACCAACAACGAAAAAATAGTCAATCCAAAGAATTAAACTTACCATGAGAGAAAATGGCTTTTTCCCCTCCTCTCCCCAACACCAGAGCAATACACGTGAGAAAGAAAGGAGCTCTTTCATAAGAGCAAGTATTTCTACGCCTCCCCCTCTCTACTCCAATTCAATCCTCCAAAGGTGAGGTGAAGGGGGAGGGGATTTTGGAGGCTGATTGATTCAGGTATGTGGTTGAAGTTTAAAAATGATCAGGACTAAGTCTTAGTAACTAAAATGCAATAGTTAGTAATAAAAAGAAAGTGAAGAGTATAAGAAACAGTCTCCTATGTGGCAGGAGGCTGGGGGGTGGGCAGAGTACAGCTGCTCTTTGAAAAAAAATTTCATGCCTATCCCGCGATGTGGTGAGACTCCTCAATAAAATTGGCCACAGAAGAAATCACTGTTATTACTGTGATCAAGTGCCAATGGGGAGAGGTAGTCAGTAAGTGCTGCTGGAGTGGAGGGCGATAGGCTGATTGGGGGGGGCGGGACTTGGGGAAACAACACTGAAAGGGGAGACCAGCTGGCCCAAAGCAATGGGCAGGATTTGGTTGGGCAGAAAGTTTGTTTTACTCTCCTAAAATGTGAAACATTTGAAAGGAGAGAGGGAAAATAGAAGAAAATATAAAATTTTTTGAACTTAAATGGATTCATTTTCAAAACAGACTCATTATCCCACAGCCTAGGAAGAAAACAAAGAACAGCCTTCCAAACATTCCGTGACTGATGACAGCTGGGCTCTTCACCCTTTTGCTAACTTAGGCATGTAGGGTTTTTGATAGCAGGCAGGCTGAGCTCCGGGCATCTCTCATCCCTCATGTCAAAACCTGTCGGAGTTGCAGCTCTATTTACAATAGCCCGGAGATGGAAACAACCTAAGTGCCCATCATCGGATGAATGGATAAAGAAGATGTGGCAATATATACAATGGAATATTACTCAGCCATAAAAAGAAATGAAATTGAGCTATTTGTAATGAGGTGGATAGACCTAGAGTCTGTCATACAAAGTGAAGTAAGTCAGAAAGAGAAAGACAAATACCGTACGCTAACACATATATATGGAATTTAAGAAAAAAAATCTCATGAAGAACCTAGGGGTAAGACAGGAATAAAGACACAGACCTACTAGAGAATGGAGTTGAGGATATGGGGAGGGGGAAGGGTAAGCTGTGACAAAGCGAGAGAGAGGCATGGACATATATACACTACCAAATGTAAGGTAGATAGCTAGTGGGAAGCAGCCGCATAGCACAGGGAGATCAGCTCAGTGCTTTGTGACCTCCTGGAGGGGTGGGTTAGGGAGGGTGGGAGGGAGGGAGACACAAGAGGGAAGAGATATGAGAACATATGTATATGTATAACTGATTCACTTTGTTATAAAGCAGAAACTAACACACCATTGTAAAGCAATTATACCCCAATAAAGATGATAAAAAAAAAAACCAAAAACCTGTCGCAGTGAGGGGACAAGCAGACAGACAGTCCACAAGGAAAGACGCATATTACAGTTGTAAAGGCCCAAGCTAAGAGCAAGGAATAGCTAGGGTTCACAAAGATAAATAAAGAAATGAGTCCTACAAAGTCATACGTCAATATTTCATCGTAGTAGTCATAGTAGTCTACTTTTCTAAGTCTGTTCTCCCGCACAATGTAACTCACTTCAACTCAGGTGCTTTCCTTTCAGAGTAGGCTGGAGTGGCAAGAGAACGTGACTGCCGCCACAGAAATTCGAAATTTCCTCCTTCTGAGTCCCTGCAGGAATGTGGAGAGGAGAGGAGGCTTGCCCTTTACAAATAGGACAAGGTATTTGGAAGTATTTAGAGCGCTGACAGACATGGTTTGTGTAATGGAAGTTTTTATTAATAAGTTTTGTATAGCAGTTCTTCACAGAATATGGACAGTATAGATTTGACATTTTTAATTCAAATATGGGTTATTAAGAAATGGTTGGGATGTAAAAGCAAAACCAAATTATTATCTATTAATATCTAATACCAAATTATTATTTGAAATTCAGCTTTGCATTTTATTTTTGCTTTTTAGTCTTCATTCTTTCAATAATATGCCAAAAGTTTCTTTTGCTCTTTTACACATACTTTAGGGCAAGCATCATATTTTGGGAACTAATTAAGAGAAATGTTATTAGAAATCAAGATCCAATGAGAGCTGCTGTGCCAAGTAGTGAGGGTCTGTAAGGCAAGGCTGTGGGGTTCTTGTGTTTGACAGACCTTGGTTAAGGTGTAGTCAGGAAAATATGAGAGGTCAAATAGCTCTGGGAGAGATAGAGTGGGGACATGAATGTCCATTTCTGTAAGCTTGGGCTACCTTAACATTATGTTACCTTGGATTGGATGAAATCTGGCCAACTGCTCAACAAAACACCCTCAGTTATGCTCTGCCTGCTTATCAAGCTTTTGACTTTAGCTTTCCCCTTCCTAATCAATCATCTATTTCCATAGAAACACAAATAGGAAGAGCATCACAAAAGCAATTTGTTTGCTTCTGCTTCCATGTAAATGGAAAGGGAATTTACAGCAGGCAAAGAAAAACAGCTTTAATAAGTAATATTTTCAAATGCATCCCTCAAATTTATCCCTCTCAACTTATAAATTAGTTACCAGTAGCTAAAAATTTGAATCATAAGAAGGCAATTTCATACCTGGAGCAAATTATAAGGCCTGCACTTAAGCTAAAATAGGCTCATGACCTTGAAACGCAGGCTCATCTCAGCTACTGTTCCAAAATATAATGTGTACCTTCTCCATCTCAGGGACAGCTCCCATCTCTTCCGTCCTAGAGAGACCACCATTGTGGTGTGAGGGAGTGACTTGAGGTTCTGAGGTATATTTTTTGTTTGTTTCCAAGTATCCTATGGAAATTTTCTACTCTTTCTGCTTTGGGCACACTCTGCTATATACTTTAAATATTAACTGAGCATAAATCATAGGCAAGACACATGGTGAAAATATAAGAATTTCACATTTTATGAGGAAGTTTTCACATCCTGGCATGCACAGTGCTGAATAAACAAAATGTTTGTTATTTAACAATAAAGTAAAAAATTGATTTGCAATATGAACTAAAATTAAAACTCAGTTCATTTCTCATTCTGAAAAAGGTACTTTGCTGAGCATTTAAAAATTATCTTCCAGGTGTTTATTTCAAAAGCACTTCTTGAATGTTTTTAAGTTACAGAAATAAAAGAATCTAATATATCAAAACATTAGGCAAAAATCAGTATTAAACATGACATATCAGCAGTTCTTTTACTTTAGTTGGAGAAATCAAATAGTCACTTGAAGTGTTAGTGTTTCTAAGAAGCTGGAATCATGTTTTATGGATGATGAGTGTGATGGGGGAGAAATGACAATTTGGGGGGAAAAAGTAGAATTTATACCTTTCTAATGTAAGGGAGAAATCTATTTGAGGAATAGTCGGTTAAGAAAGACATTTTTTTTTTCAAAAGGCAAAGTGAAACCCTTTTGCCTCCCTCTTCCCTGCACAATACTCAGGGCTCACCTCTGAAGCAGAGGAGAGGGCATGTGAAGGGAAGCGGTCACCAGGCATTTTGCAGAGCGCAGGCGCAGAAGGGTGAGGGAGAGTGGCCTCGCCTCTGTACTCCACGCTGCCCTCAGCTGGGCTGTGGCTGGAAATGAGACCCGAGTTCCATTCCCTGTGTGTGGTTGTAAAGTTGCCACCTTAAGTTATTATAGCCCGCAACTGAGGGGGTTTCGAGATTTGGATTTCTGTCCTAACCCAAATGAAGTGTCAGATTGCATGTGCCTCGGAAATAGATCGTCAAAGGATGTAGACGACAAGAAGTGGCTTAGACAAGAAAAGGATATTTCTGTTTGCTAATGCCACATTTTACTAAAACCTTAGAAATTAAAATGATTATTTAACGTATGACCATACTATACGTGCAGCTGTGTTTTATTTGTAGTTTGCTATATTTATTTATGCTTACATTAGCATTTTTATCTTGGCATGACAAAATTTAAATGTATGTAATTGCTCATGGTACATTATGAAATGTGCCAACAAATTGCTTCCAAAATTTCCCCCAGCATTCATTTATTCCACATGAGAAGGTCGTGTACTTTCTCCTCTTCCCCTGAGGTGGGCAGAAGCACAGCATTGGTCAGGGGTCTGCCCTAGCGCCGACAGCAGTGCCTGGTACACAGCAAGCACTTCCTGTTCGTGAAAGGAATGAATAAAGTAACAGGGTGCTTTTAGGTATTGCTAAGGAGAAATTCTCAAACTAGGCGGCCCTAACTGATATTTAAGGGAACTATGCTGGTGTCCAGAGTGGGCATAATTGGACGAGTGTGAATCCCTTTTCTGTGGTCTGGATGAGGATTATTCAAGTTTACCTCTGTAAACTTGGCCCAGAGTGTGAAGGACATGGGCTTCAGGGTAACATAGTCCTGCCCACTAACTGTGTGATTTTGGTAAAATTTCTTAATCTTGCTGGGCTACATGTTCTTAATTCAAAAATAGGGAGGGAACTTCAGTGGCACCAGGACTGCCCCAGACTGGCAGCTGATAGTCAACACAGCAAAAAATGGCTAAACTATCATCTTATCTTTAGGTTGTGTTGGAGTCTGACGTCACTATTGGAGCAGTCCTGGGACTGCCTTATTATCAAGAGATCCCGTAACCTGGCTCCACTTTTCCTCCGCATCAGCTCCCAGCACTCCCCATGAAAAGCTTTCTTTGACTTGACTGATTCCCTCTGCAAACCCACAATCCTAGTCTGTGCCCACTTCCACGCCCTGCTCAGGCCACTTCTCTAGCTCTAATGCTCTCCCCCTCACTATCTGATGGTTAATTTATGTGAACAACTTGACTGGCCATGGGATGCCCAGATTAAACATTATTTCTGGGTGTGTCTCTGAGGGTATTTCTGAATGAGATTAGCATTTGCATCCGTGAACTCAGTAAAGTAGGTTGCCTTCTCCAATGTGGATGGGCATCATTCAATACATTGGGGGTCTGAGTAGAACAAAAAAGTAGAGGAAGAAGGAATTTGGCCCTTTTTTTCCTGCCTTATTGCTTGAGCTGGGATATCTCATATCTTTTCTGGCTTTGAGACTAGCATTTACACCATCAGCTACTCTGGTTCTCAGACCTTTGGATTCTGACTGATTATACCATCACCTCTCCTGGGGCTCCACTTGGAGCCAGATCATGGGACTTCTCAGCCTTCATAAATGTGAACCAATTCCTCATAATGAACTTCCTTTTGATAGGGACAGAGTAAAGGGACAAGGGTAATTAAAGAGTAATTAAATAGTTAATCCCACTAGAGGATCGTAAGTAAAAAAAAAGTATGGGAGACCCCTGTAAATTGATGATTACTCAACAAAGCAGGTTTGCTTAACTACAAACCCAAGCAAGCTTGTTTAGTAACAGAACCATGCAATAGAAGCATGAGACATGCCCCCAAAACAATAAAACAATGGTGACATGAGACCTACACCCTGCCCAATGAGCTCAGTAAGTTAATGACCCCTAGGACATGCTCTCTGCACACATAAAAAAACAGTCATTTATGGAAAGGTGATATTTCAAAGTGAAAGACCGTCACTGTAGTGAGACCTGAAATAATTTTTCCATAGTGCCATGACAGTCCTGGCTTGACCATATAGGGACAAGAAAACTCCCTCACCTGAAGTGGAGGAGGAACTGATGATGGAAGTGTGGCACCTACTCAAGAATGAGGAAGAAGGTGGTCTTTTCCACCCCACCCCCTTTTCCTTTGATTATAAAACTGTAGCCCAGTTCTTCGGGTGTGGCACTCTTCTGCCCACCCACTTGTAAGCCTCACAAGTGTCCTATTCTAATAAATCACTTCTTATCTATCACTTTGCCTCTTGCTGAATTCTTTCTGTGCTGAGATGTAAAGAACTGGAGCTCCTCAGAGTCCCCCTGAAATGCCACCTAGTGGTTTCTGCTGATGACCATGAAGGGACTGAGGTAAGATAAGAAGGTCTGGGGTCGGGTCCTAGAGGGGTCCTGGGACACCACGAGCCAGAAATATTGGGGAGGCTGCTCTGCCGATGACTAAACATTTTAGACAGGCTGATCAAACCTGAATGCTTTGGGGCTCTGATCAGGTACCTAGGTACAGGCCAGAGGAATGATGATGTGGATGTCTAAAGACAGGGAATTGGAGAAACAGTGGCAATCAACATGGGTTGCCATAGAAAGGAGGTATGGATGTTTAGAGACATGGAAGGGATCTTATTGCTGGTGCAGGTGACAAGGGAAATGGTATGTAAAAAGGAAGAAATGTTACTGTTGGGTTGCTTCTGACAGGATTTGGCAATCTATACTCTTCTTAATTCTGAGACTTTTCTTCTACATTCTGTCTATCCCTGTTAAAACCCAAGCCTGTAAACTTAACTATACCAGCTGTTATTTATAAACTGATAAGTTTTGCATTGCAATTCCTGTTTTATGAATAAGTTTTAAAATGAAACAACGAGATCTCTGTCTGAATATGTGTATGTCTTATGTATTTTTGTCTTTAGATAGTATTGCTGAGGTTAATTTGTTTATGAGCTCAATTTCATTGGCTTAAAGAAAAAAGTAAGTGCTTGCAAATTAAATATTTCTAAATATAAGAGAAACTAAGCTAAATGGGTTTCAGGTTCATGTGATTTGAGAAATATTTAATATTAAATTAATAGCTGGAATTAAAGTTGAAGTTTGTTGTTTGTTAATTAATACAGACATGTCTTTAGAGTCATCAGCATTAAGTATAATACTCTATTGTACCTGAGTTTACTAAAAGTCAGTAAGTTCATATTATATTTGTTGTAAAATTTGTCAGCAAGAAAACTAACCCCTCATTTTCAGACTTTTGCCATCCTGATGTCCTTGTAACATGGCAACAGCCTGCTCCTAAATGAGAGAAATTAAAATGGGTAAAGAGTAGCTATAAATTAAACAGTCAGGGCTATGGGAAATCCAGGACCGCCACTTGGCTCTTCCCGGCTCCCTGGCAAACCTCATTTTTTATTTCACGGGTTAAAGCTTTCCTTGGCTGCAAAGCTGATGCCATACAATGAAAGAAGAATGGTTAAAAAACGTGTTTTTTCACTTGGGGTATACTTTCTATAATTTTTAGTAATCAAGGCACCAACTTTATTAGACAAATTATACATGTCTATGTGATCAATTAAACAGACTTATTTTGTAAACAAATTAATCTTAATTTGGCTATATTTGGTAAAAACAAGGGTGATTTTAGAAAAAATATCATGTTTCAATAGATATGAAATTTTAGTTTTGCTACTTGAGATCCGTACCTACTGTCTAAAACTCACTTTTCAAATAGCTCTTTGTTCTATGTTGTATAATTGTAAAGCTTAATTGAGTTATTAAGAAGGCATTCTAAGCTTCTTTCTGAAGCTGATGACTGTAGTCTATCTTTGGATGAAGATTAGATGCCCATAATCTATAACCAGGGGATTATACATACTAGACAAAAATCGTTTAAAGGACTGTGTCCAACCTAGATAAAAGGCCTCTTATCAGGTATTCTTTTTTTTTTTTTTGCGGTACGCAGGCCTCTCACTGTTGTGGCCTCTCCTGTTGTGGAGCATAGGCTCCGGATGCACAGGCTCAGCAGCTATGGCTCACAGGCTCAGCCGCTCCGCGGCGTGTGGGATCTTCCTGGACCGGGGCACGAACCCGTGTCCCCTGCATCGGCAGGCGGACCCTCAACCACTGCGCCACCAGGGAAGCTCCAGGTATTCTTAAGTACATCATGCCCAAGAAAACTGAAGGGAATCAACTTCCAAGACTTAAGGTACTTTTCCCTTAATTACTAGAAGTGCCAGTGGAGGACTTCCTGAGCCCTAATGTAAGTCTTCCCCTCCCTCTGACTCTTACAAGTGCTGACCCTTTATTTCAATTTGCAGCCAGACCAGTTCTTGCTCATTGTCAACAGCACTGGGGACCCCTTCTGTACTATTCCTTTGTGGCAGTTTCTTGGGCATTAACACCTGATTGGGAGACTACTTTGGAACGGATAACATCTAAAGTTGTAAGTACAAATCTTGATTAAATTGCATGGTAGATTTTGGTATGGGAACAAAACTTTTGGATAGCTAACTGTTGCTCCAGTGGAAGTCACTGTATCCATGGAAATGGCTGCTCCAACAAGGACTATCTCACAGGCAGGAGCCATTTCTCCAGCCAAGGCTATTATCCCAGGGGGAAACATACCCAAGGGTTAGGAAAGACTCCACTATATTCAGGAGCTCCTTTGTATCCCAAGCTACCCATGGGGCCCATTTTCAGCCTAGCTAGCACCTACAGTGGCATAAGTTACCAAGCAACTCTCCCTATGGTTCTGCCTCCAAGAAAAATTTCTGATAGAAATCAAGGAACTATAAGAGTTCATGTGTTTTTTTCAATGTCAGACCTAAGTCTGGCAGAGGATAAGTTGGGAAGGTTTTCTGAGCACCCGGAACTTTTCACAAAGGAGTTTACCCAATTGATGAGATCTTTTGGTCTCACCTTGGCGGATTTACAGATCTTATCCCACTGCTGTCCCCCTGAGAAAAAACAGCACGTAATATTGGCAGTCAGAGTCCATGCTGACCAAGTGGCAGCCCAAGCCCAAGAGGGCCATGAAGTACACCGGGTGGGGAACAATGCTGTCCCCAAGGCAGATCCACAATGGAATCACCAGATAAATTTTATTAATAGGGATAGATGGGACCATATGATTAGTTGTTTTATAAAGGATATGAAAAAGCTTACAGTGAAACCCATCAATTATAAAAACGTGAAAAATGTCCAACAGGGACCAGATGAAAATCCTATAGTTTTTAAAGAGATTAGTGAAAGCCTTTAAAGTACACAAATATGGATCCCTCCTCCCCTGAAGGACAGGTCCTTTTGGCTATACATTTCATAGCTCAGTTTGTCCCAGACATCAGGCTCAAAATTCAAAAAGCAACTGCCGGTCCTCAAACTCCTATGAATGATTTACTCCAATTGGCTTATTTGGTTTTCAATAATAAGGATATGGCCGAAAAGGCTGAACACCCCCAGAGAGATAAACAAAAGGCTCAAATGATTTCAGTGGCAATGTTTGCTCAAAGATCACCAAAAGCAAGGTCGGCCTTTCCAGGCCAATTTGGCCCTGGCAGACTACTGAGCCCACAGGTCACCAGGCAAAACGAGTGAACCCTATGTGGACAAAAGAGACACTGGAGGAAAGATTGTGATCAACGTGCCCTTTGCAAACAGCGAGGGCATTGGAAGGGGGAATGCCCCAGATGCCAGCAAGCAATGGGAACCCCTCAGCCATTGATGGTTTTACAATCAGAAGACTGAGGGGGCCCGAGGCCAAAAGTGGCTCTGCCTAGAGATGCCATCTACATAGCTAGTTCTGAGCTTCAGGTGGTCACTGAAGTGGTGGACCACTTAATAGAATTTTTTATAGACACTGGTGCAAGCTTGTCGGTCCTAACCCAAAGGGTTGGAAGACTTAACAACCATAAAAAAATTATTTAATGGGAGTATCAGGAAAGAGACAGGGGCACACTTTCCTGGGACCCGTTTTGTGCAACATCAATGGCCAGTCGTTTACATTGCTTTCTGTTTGTGCCTGACTGGCCTAGTTTTCTAATGGAAGGGACTTGTTAACTAAATTAGGGGTCACTCTGTCTCTCGAGGGACAAAGAAGCCAACTTTATCACCAAAAGATATTAACAAAAATTAAAGAAAAACAGATTAATTCTATAAACTGAGATAAAAGACTCAGTAGACCTCAAAGTATGAAACATTGAGATTCCGGGCCTAGCAAAAAACAAACATATTAAGGTCATATTTGGAAATTGTTTTGGAGAAATGGTTTGGATCTCCAAAATCATAGTTATAATCTCTTTTAATGACTTTTTCTAATGCTTATTGCTGTATTTCTTTTAATTTATATCTTTTTATAGACTCATCCTCTGATGCTTAACATCCAAGAGTGCTGAAAGGATGATGCTAAGGAAAGTGACATTAGTTTATGGTTCTCCCAACAGAGAAGGGACAGTCAGCCAGGTGTTTTATTCCTTCCCCAGGCAGGCCTTCGTCCCATCTCAGCAGGAAGCAGTTAATGATGGGTCATCACCCCCTAGCTCCCTTTTAAGCATGAAAAGGTAAACACCTGGAACGGGGAGTGATAGGGACAGAGTAAAGGGACAAAGTAGATAATTAAATAGTTAATCCCACTAGAGGATTATAAGTAAAAAAAAAAAAAAAGTATGGGAGACCCTTGTAAGGTAATGATCACTCAAGAAAGCAGATTTGCTTAACTACAAAACCAAGCAGGCTTGCTTGGCAACAAAACCATGCAATAGAAGCATGAGACATGCCCCAAACAATAAAACAATGGTGACATGAGACCTACATCCTGCCCAACGAGCTCAGTAAGTTAATGACCCCTAGGACATGCTCTCTGCACACATAAAAAAACAATCATTTATGGAAAGGTGATATGTCAAAATGAAAGACCGTCACTGTAGTGAGACCTGAAATAATTTTTCCATAGTGCCATGACAGTCCTGGTTTGACTATGTAGGGACAAGAAAACTCCCCCACCTGATGTAGAGGAGGAACTGATGATGGAAACGTGACATATACTCAAAAATGAGGAAGAAGTGGTCACTTCCCCCTCCCCTCTTTTCCTTTGATTATAAAACTGTAGCCCAGTTGTTGGGGTGCAGCATCCTCTCGCCCGCCCACTTGTAAGCCTCACAAGCATCCTATACTAATAAATCACTGCTTATCTATCAATTTGCCTCTGGCTGGATTCTTTCTGTGCTGAGACATAAAGAACTGGAGCTCCTCGGAGACCCCCTGAAATGCCACTTAGCAGTTTCACTTTTATATACATAATATATATAATATATATTTATTAATTATATATATATGTATATATATATAAAGTGAGGATTTCCCAGAGAATATATATGTGTGTGTGTGTGTGTGTGTGTGTGTGTATCTCCTACTGGTTCTGGTCTATGCAGAACCCTGATTAATACACTATCTTTAATATCCACCTCATCCATGAAGTGTCTCTAGCTACGTGTTTCACGTGGATCTCTTCTGACTCTGACTTCCTATGTAGCCTTTCCCTTTTCCTGGCCCTTAGACTTCTGCTCTTTTTTATTGTTCTCTAATTATTTACTCTTTGGGTGCAAGAACAATGACTAACATTTAGCACAGTGTCTGGCATATAGTAGGTGCTTAATAGATGAATATCAGAATTGAATGCCTTGAATATATTAGGGATTTCCTCTCTCAGTACCAAGAATTGTTCAGGTCCCTCAGCAGGTATTCCGTTGGCTAAGAACAGACAAGAACCTGACCCAGGTTGGCCCAATTGTACCAGTTTCCTGGAGCAAGTCATACGTTTGTGACCTCTCAGACAAATACTCCGTTTTCCTTTATACTGGAATTGAATTGCAATGTGATTTTCCTCTACCATTTCCAGTAGATTTAGGAGGGCCTTATTTCAGCAAATAGATGAACTGCTCCACTTCCAAAGAGAGCTGAGGCCCCCAGTAGTAGTCATCTTTCTTCCAAAGCATTTTTCTGCTTTTGGTGATCATGGGATTAGCAGAACATATTGAAAAGATTATCTTTTTTTAACACCCCGTTGTGTCTCTGATGAGACTACCCCATAGAGCTTGAGATATGACAATGGAAACTGAAATGCTGGCTCTTCAGGGCAGTCTTTTCACCAAAAAGACATTGTGAGGATTTGAAAACAGTGACAGCTCAATGAAAGCTGCTGGTTTCCCCCAAGTGAGAGTGCACCAAAACAGGGAGGCAGCCATCCAGACAGGCTAAAGCCATCATCTTTGAAAAAAAGTTTCTTTTTCTATGGGTAGTTTTTATCTGGAGACAGATTGTAGCACTGCAGTTTGATCCCATCACATTCCACTGTGCTCTGTGCCACCTGTTTTTTAATTTCTTGTCTTCATCTAGACCAGTTTCTCTAGTTTTTAACTTGGATTCATTAGTGTTCAATTGCAATTCAAAGAGGGCTGTCAATACATTTAATTATTCAATCAGAAGATGGTGTCAAGGTTTCATATCACAGGTGAACTCCGCTCAGTTCATGAGAGCTGCCTGGTATGCTGGGTTGAAAAAGACTTATAGGTAAGCTCTGGACCCAGCAGGAAAGAATGTCATGATTAATTAGACGTATCTACCTTGGAAGAGTGGGGGCTGTGGTGACCCTCTGGAGAAGCATTTCCCTCTCACACTGCAGACCTTATTCATTAACTTTTCTGACTGAAACCCTCAAAACCTATTATTTTTTCTTTGCATCTTACAACACAGATAGAGTGTACCAAGTGAATAAAACTGAAAGTGAGCATCTTGTTATAAAAACATTGATATATCCATGTGGCAAAAATTCTGACAGTGTATAAAGTATAAGATGAAAAGTAAAATTCTCTCTTCTTTCTTCCTCCATATACAACTCCTGGAACCTCTCTTCAAAGCAGATGTTAACCAGTTTTTGGATACCCTTCCAGAAAAATGTTGAAATAGGAATCAACTAAAAAATTACTCTTTGAGCATCTTGCAAGCTTCTAGGAGCTATGGGAATGAATAATATTTCTCCTGTCCTCAGGAAGCACACAATCTAGTTGATCAAAATAACATGGTGAGGGGTGTGGAGGGCAGCTAAGAGGGAGCAGGGAAGGAGCATTTGAGCTGGGATGAGTCTGAAATCACTCCAGTGACCATGTTGCTATGGCAACTCTGTCTTCACCCTCAGATGTATTGACTTCAATGCAGAAAGCTAAATCCTTCTCCCCTCTGCTTTCTGCCAGAGATGAACTAAGGACAGCCAAGGCCATCTGGCACAGGAGGCTCCAAGCTTGAGAACACAGGACAGCTGGGCTGTGGTGGGTGGGAGGGAGGGCAGAAGCCATCTTGCTGTGCTCCTGGGCTGGAGGGGAAGACACCCTTGATCCCTCAGAGGCTATTTAGCGCTCTGTTTGGAAAGAACTGCCTGAGATATGAGGCCTTCAGATTTGAGATACACTTGTGGAGTCTCTGGAATATTCCTGGAAAGCATTCCTCTACAGAAACCCCTCCTCCCATCATGTGGAATTGGCCTCCTGTTTCCAGACCCCAACTGCCAAGATTTCTGCCAGCTCCTGTTGGTGACAGTTTTGCTTAGATTCTGGGTTTTCTGAGAGGACTTTAGGCCTTGGCACACCCAACTTTGTTCCTCTTCTAGATCAAGGAGTTTCCAAACTTCACTGCCGCAGAGCAGCTGAGAGGAGGAGAGTTAGCTGTAAGCCAATTCACACACTGTCACCATGAGGATGTTCATGGCTTTGTAAAGCTCAGAGGGATCATCACACATGAGTACTAGAAATTACAGATTACTGATCTCAGCCCACTTTGGGGGATTTTTCCTCTTTCTTCTTCTTTCTGTTTAACCACTTGGCATGTCTGAAGCTCTACCATCTAAGAACAGTCGCTTTGGACTTAAGGAAGAGAAGACCCCCTCTGTAAGTACTTGTACAAGCCTGGTGTTGGCACATCTTGTGGTTCTGAAAAGGTCCACATTTAATGCCATCTCAGTAAAGCGCAGGAGAGGAGTTTAACCTGTAGCTGGACTGGAAGAAATGTTTCTCTGTAGAGCATTTGGCTCGTTGATTCATTAGGAAGAAGTACCACACAGGTTCAAAGTTTCTCCACCTCTTTTCTATCAAAACAAGTAAAATCCTCAGTAGATTCTCAATAGTGGTTTAGTATAAATAAAATTTACAGTGTCCTCATGTTAAGTTCTGTTTGCTTAGGGATTTTGTTAGTTCACATATGTTGAAGTCCTACTATGAGAATTAGTCAATATTGAGACAGAGATATTTGTCTTACAGATATTCCACTCTGAAACATCCTCCTAAAGCCCCCATCATAAGGGAGATCCAGCTCTGCTCCTCTTTTTTCCTAGATGGATGCTTCCAACATGGAATACCTACTGTCCCTCCAGAGTGGAGCTGGGATCCTATGAAGGTGAAGAAGAGGGAAGTTTGCAAAATCAGAGTCCTGGGTACCCGTTAGAGGACACTTTATGCACAAAAAAGGTGACTGTAGGGATAAAGCTTAAAAGATGTTTCACGTTCTCTTCTGGCTCTCTGTTTTCACAATCATCTAAGAGGAAGATTGTGTTGCTTATGTTAGTGAGGCATTCCAGAGGGACTGGGCATAAATAAGGTTATAGGATCATGACCCAAACTTGTATTCAACTGCCTTCTTATCTTACAGGCATCTGTATTTCAAATATTCAAAACTGAACTAAGGATCTTTTCCTACACCCTCAAATATGCTGTTCCCTCCTGCCTTAGGGCCTTTGCATATAATGGTTTTAACCTCCCTGTTTCTCCCTTAGTTCTGAGAAGCCTCTTCGATCTCAGATCAAAGGTCAGTTGCTAAGTGGGGTTCTCTGACGGTGCTAAGTCAGATCATCTTGCTGAATTTCTCAGAGCTCCATGTACATTTCCTATATACTCCTTATCACAGTTTTTAATATATATTGTGATATTATTTAATTAATGTCTGTTTGCCTAAAAAAATTGACAGTAAATGCTTTGAAGGCAGGAGCACATCTGCTTAATTTAATGAGTAATATTGGTTATACAACTCATTAATTGCTATGGTTCTTTCAGATTGTGGCTTCTCTATAGGGTTGACCCTATGATATGCCTCTTTCTGCTGACCCCTAGGTGGGAGCTGCTGCAGGGGATGATATATGGAGTTGAATGAAATGAATTGCTATGCAAATAAATAGATCTTAATTATTTCTTGCAAATTTATAAAAACTAAACTAACTAAACTATACTGTGCGTGGATGGATTGAAAATTGTTGGCTTTTCTATAATCTTCCCCATGAGCTCCATATGCTTGTAGTCACTTCCCCTGATCTAGTCCCATGTATGCATCTCATCCCATGATGAACCAAATAGTTTTGTATCACATTATCATCCACTGCCTCATTTAGCCATCCTGCAAGCATGAAACACTATTCAAAACTGCAGCAGGGGGAAAATACATCTGTGGATCCATGAACATTTACAACCATGACTACAACATGGTTCAAACTGAGTATATTACTATCAGAAGATCACTGTATTATTTTGTTCAATGTCATTTCTATGACATTCTGTCTTTTCCAACATTACAAATTTCATAAGGGAATAAACTGCTTAGTTTTTGTAGGCTAAGAGCAAGAAGAAATAATCCTGAGCCTTCAGCTTACTTGAAATATTATTACTTTTGAGTCTACCAAAATAGACTGTCAATTCTTATATACTTCATCTTGATTATATTGCCGGAGATTTTGCTTACCTAGGTCCATGCCATTTTTTAAAAAAATTACACTTTAGCCACCTATGTAATGAGGCAGATAAACACTTAGCATTTTTCAGGCTTGTCTGATTATTATTTGTTGAATATATGCACTTGCTCCCTCTCTTTGAGGCAGTAGGACTTCTGGTAGGATTGTTCACCTAAATATGACATGCACTCCCTGATGCTGATGATAGGTTGATTATCAAGTCAGAGTATAATGCTTGGGTTATCTGTGAAGTAATTTTAGAAGCCATTTCAGTGGAACAATTCTACAGATAAAGAAGGATCCTGACAGAGGCATAAGTTGTCAGAAGCAGACATGGAACAGCCCTAGTGATTATTCATGTGCAACTTCTGAGCAGCATTTATTAGATTAGTTTTTATGTGGTTCAAAGCAGCTTGGCATTTTGACCTCTCATTCTTGTTTTGGTTTATATTCCCAGAGTATATCTGTGTGCAGGGAAGTCATAATGCTGGGTTATCTGTGAGGGTAATTGCATGTACCAGAAGAACAAAACACTGGACTGATAGGACTCCTGATAATGCTAATTATCACTCCATCCCCTCCCCAGAGTTAGGCAACTCTTTTGATAATGTACCAGGCAAAGTATATAATCTTTTTCAGGCCCCTTGGAGATGGCTTCATAGTGTGAAGCTGTAATGAACTAAGAAGTAATGGAACAATTGGATGCCGTGACTTTAAAAATCTGACATTGGGAAGAAGTAAGTAAAATAAAGGGCAGTTTACTTAATCTTCCAGACCTGATTTTAGCCTCACCTGGAAATATAGGGTCCATTTGGAGAAAATTATTTAAAGGGCTTGGTGGAGAATAGTTCTTGAATACTTGACCCACAACATCTGCTTTGGTGATGAATGATATGAATTGTTCCTGAGACCTAGCCAGTCCAAAGGGCCACAGAGTCCTGGGCAGGTTGATTTTATGGAGGGCTAGCTGCAGAGGGATGATTGTATTTCAGACTTGACTCTGAACTCGCCTCTTCAGTCCAGAGACAGCAAAGCAGAGCATACCACTATCATACCAGCACCCCGAATGGGCTGAGGAGCAAGGCTCAGTGGGAAACTTCGAGAGGTCTTCCAGAGCCAGTGTCGTGGCTCCAAGGCAACTTCCCCTCTCACCAACACCCCCACCCCCCACCACCCCCAAGCTCCTGCAGGCACCACAGGCCTCCCCCAGGCAAGCCCTCCTGGGCTGGCACTGCTCTAAGAAAACTGCCCCGCATTTGGTGTGGTCATTTCTTAACCCTCAGGCCACAGACAAAGACAAAGGTGTCAGGCTCGTCTCTGGCAAATAATCAAACTCATTTTTTATTTTAGTTGATAGGAGTGAAGAATTTTGTCTATTAGTTTAAAGAGAAAAATCAAAGCCTTAGACACTTGGTTGTAAAGCTGATGACGATGCCAGTTGGAAGTTATGTCTGGTGAAATTACACTGAGAAACATTATATACCACCTTTAGCTTCTGAAATTTGGAATATTAGCCCAACCACACGTAAATGATGGCAAATCAGAGTTTTCTCACTTAGGTTCCTTTTGCTTTAATTTAATCATGCAAAGAAGTAACACAAAATTTAATAAAAGTTTTGCCATATTTACTTCTGATTTTGTTAAACAATAAGAAAATACACATTAAAGATAAAGTTGAAATCCTGTTTTCCTTCCTCAAATTCTCCATTATAATCATTTTCTTCTCTGAGTTAATCACTATCAGGAATTTATGGTGTGTTTTTCCACTCCAATTTAAAGTGTCTTAAATACCTGTATGTAGTATTGTTTTGAATGGATTTAAAATTTTACTTAAGCTGTATCATATTATTCATTCTATTTTTCAACTTGCTTTTTACATTCTGCATTATTCATTCATCCAACAAATAAGTATTTTGTGTCTACAATGTTCTGTGTACTATTTTAGGTGCTAAGGTTAGAGATTAATAAAAATTAACCTGCTCTTATGGAGTTTTATATTAATTGGAAAGAGTCAAACAAATAAAGAAGTAAAATATGTATTATGCCAGATGGTGATAATATTACAGAAAAAAATAGGTAAGGAGAATGCGGAGGGATAGGGCTAGGAGTCTGGATAAATGAGACGAGTCCTGGGGATGTCAAGGGTGATAGGAGTGGCCAGGTTGAGTGTTGCTCGGAAGTGAAAGGCAGGGAAGGAGACTCAGTTGGAGCACACGAGGTTCTGGGGATTCCTTCTGACTAGACCAGGTGGAGGTGTTATTAAGATCTATCTGTTGATATGTATGAACCTTGTTCATAGATGTAGACTACTGTAGAGCATTCCATCTTATAGGTAAACTACATTTTATTTATTTATTTCTTAATGGGTAACCATTTGGCTGCTTCCATGTCTTTGTTTCTATTACAGTACCGCTCTGAAAATTCTTGTTCACTTATCCTTGTACTCATGTGCAAAACTTTCCTTGGGCCTAGAAGTGACATGCCTGGCATTTTTGTCATGCTCACTTTCAATTTGATCTTCGCTGCTAAATCGTTCCCCAAGGTGCTTGTTCACATTCTCGCAGCAATGCACGAGTTAACATATACAATCACAAGCCATAGTTTCCTTACAGCCTTGCCATTACTAGACATTATTAGACTGTTAATTTTTGAGCCTCTAATGGGTGCAAATAGGGGTTTATTGCTTTAATTTATCTCTCCATACTAATGAAGTTAAGCATTTTTTTCTCATTTATTGGACATTACATTAACTGTTGTATAAATTAGCTTTCATATATTTTGCCTATTTTTACTCTCATGTAGTTTGCCTTCTGAATGATTTACATCAGTTTCTTATATATCCTGGATACGAAGACTTTTAATATACTCTGCACATTTTTCCTCTTTGTTATTTATATTTGTTTATTTTCTCCTAAATTATACCCAGGTTTTAATTTTTGATATAGTTCAGTCCACTAATCTTTTATTTTATACTTGGAAATTTCAATGTCTTAAGAAATTCTTGGGGGATACCTTCAACATGGCGGAGAGTAAGATGTGGAGATCAACTTCCGCCCCACAAATACATCAGAAATACATCTACATGTGGAACAACTCCTACAGAACACCTACTGAATGCTGGCAGAAGACCTCAGACTTCCTAAAAGGCAAGAAACTCCCCACGTACCTGGGTAGGGCAAAGGAAAAAAGAAAAAAGCAGAGACAAAAGAACATGGATGGGACCTGCACCACTGGGAGGGAGCTGTGAAGGAGGAAAAGTTTCCACACACTAGAAGCCCTTTCACTGGCGGAGACGGGGTAGGGGGGTGTTGGGAGGTAAGTGGTGGTGGGGGAAAGCTTCTAAGCCACGGAGGAGAGCACAGCAGCAGGGTGCAGAGGGCAAAGAAGGGAGATTCCCGCACAGAGGATCAGTGCTGACCAGCACTCACCAGCCTGAAAGGCTTGTCTGCTCACCTGCCGGGGCGGGTGGGGGCTGGGAACTGAGGCTCGGGCTTCAGAGGTCAGATCCCAGGGAGAGGACTGAGGTTAGCTGTGTGATCACAGCCTGAAGTGTGCTAGTGCACCACAGCTAGCAGGCAGGGAGTCCAGGAGAAAGTCTAGAACTGCCTAAGAAGCAAGAGACCATTGTTTTGGGGTGCGTGAGGAGAGGGGATTCAGAACACCGCCTAAACGAGCTCCAGAGATAGGCATGAGCCGTGGCTATCAGCACGGACACCAGGGACAGGCACGAAACGCTAAGGCTGCTGCTGCAGCGGCCAAGAAGCTTGTGTGCAAGCACAGATCACTCTCCACACCTCCTTTCCCAGGAGCATGTGCAGCCCGCCTCTGCCAGGGTCCCGTGATGCAGGGACAACTTCCCCAGGAGAAGGCACAACGCACATCAGGCTGGTGCAACGTCCCGCCGGCCTCTGCCGCCACAGGCTTGCCCCGCATTCCGTACCCCTCCCTCCCCCCAGCCAGAGTGAGCCAGAGCCCCCTAATCAGCTTTTACTTTAGCCCCGTCCTGTCTGAGTGAAGAACAGACGCCCTCAGGTGACCTACAAGCAGAGGCAGGGCCAAATCCAAAGTTGAACCCCAGGAACTGTGCGAACAAGGAAGAGAAAGGGAAATCTCTCCAAGCAGCCTCAGGAGCAGTGAATTAAATCTCCACAATCAACTTGATGTACCCTGCATATGTGGAATACCTGAATACACAAGGAATCATCCCCAAATTGAGGGGGTGGATTTGGGGACCAACGATATACGTATTTTTTTTTCTTTTTTCTCATTTTGTGACTGTGTTTGTTTCTTTGTGTGATTTTGTCTGTATAGTTTTGTTTTCACCATTTGTCCTGGGTTCTGTCTGTCCATTTTTTTTTTTATTATACTTTTTAGCACTTGTTATCATTGGTGGATTTGTTTTTTGGTTTCGTTGCTTTCTTCTTTCATTTTTCTTTTATTACTTTTTTTTGAATTTTTAATAACTATTTTTAATTTCTTACTTTAATAACTTTATTTTATTTTACTTTATTATTTTCTTCCCATCTTTCTTTCTTTTTCCCTTTTCTTCTGAGCCGTGTAGCTAACAGAGTCTTGGAGCTCTGGCCGGGTGTCAGGCCTGTGCCTCTGAGGTGGGAGAGCCAAGTTCAGGACATTGATTCACCAGAGACCTCCTGGCGCCATGTAATATCAAATGGCTAAAGCTGTCCCAGAGATATCCATCTCAACACAAAGACCCAGCTCCACTCAATGACCAGCAAGATACAGTACTGCACACCCTATGCCAAAAAACTAGCAAGACCGAAACACAACCCCACCCATTAGCAGGGAGGCTGCCTAAAATCATAATAAGGTCACAGACACCCCAAAACACAACACCGGATGTGGACCTGCCAAACAGAAAGACAAGATCCAGCCTCATCCACCACAACACAGGCACTAGTCTCCTGCACCAGGAAGCCTACACAACCCACTGAACCCACCTTACCCACTGGGGACAGACACAAAAAGCAAAGGGAAAGATGAACATGCAGCCTGTGAAAAGGAGATGCCAAACACAGTAAGTTAAGCAAAATGAGAAGACAGAGAAACACACAGCAGATGAAGGAGCAAGGAAAAAACCCACCAGACCAAACAAGTGAAGAGGAAATCAGCAGTCTACCTGAAAAAGAGTTCAGAGTAATGATAGTAAAGATGATCCAACATCTTGGAAATAGAATGGAGAAAATAAAAGAAAAGATCTAGAAGATCTAGAAGAACTAAAGAGCAAACAAACAATGATGAACAACACAATAAATGAAATTAAAAATTCTCTAGAAGTGAGCAATAGCAGAATAACTGAGGCAGAAGAACAGATAAGTGACCTGGAATATAAAATAGTGGAAATACCTACTGCAGAGCAGAATAAAGAAAAAAAGGATGAAAATAAATGAGGACAATCTCAGAGACCACTGGGATAATATTAAATGCATGAACATTACAATTATAGGGGTCCCAGAAGAAGAAGAGAAAAAGAAAGGGACTGAGAATATATTTGAAGAGATTATAGTTGAAAACTTCCCTAATGAGGGAAAAGAAATAATTAATCAAGTCCAGGAAGCACAGAGAGTTCCACACAGTATAAATTCAAGGAGAAACACACCAAGACACATATTAATCAAACTATCAAAAATTAAATACAAAGAAAAAATATTAAAAGCAGCAAGGGAGAAACAACAAATAACACACAAGGGAATCCCCATAAGGTAAACAGCTGATCTTTCAGCAGAAACTCTGCAAGCCAGAAGGGAAAGACAGGACATACTTAAAGTGAGGAAAGGGAAAAACCTACAACCAAGATTACTCTACCCAGAAAGGATCTCATTCAGATTCGATGGAGAAATTAAAATCTTTACAGACAAGCAAAAGGTAAGAGAATTCAGCACCAACAAACCAGCTTTACAACAAATGCAAAAGGAACTTCTCTAGTCAGGAAACACAAGAGAAGGAAAAGACCTGTAATAGCGAACCCCCCAAAATTAAGAAAATGGTAATAGGAACAAACATATCATTAATTTACCTCAAATGTAAATGGATTAAATGCTCCAACCAAAAGACATACACTGGCTGACTGGATACAACAACAAGACCCGTATATATGCTGTGTACAAGAGACCCACTTCAGACCTAGGCACACATAAAGACTGAAAGTGAGGGGATGGAAAAAGATATTCCATGCAAATGGAAAACAAAAGAAAGTTGCAGTAGCAATTCTCATATCAGACAAAATAGACTTTGACATAAAGACTATTACAAGAGACAAAGAAGGACACTACATAATGATCAAGGGATCAATCCAAGAGGAAGATATAACACTTGTAAATATTTATGCACCCAACATAGGAGCACCTCAATACATAAGGCAAATGCTTACAGACATAAAAGGGGAAACCAACAGTAACACAATCATAGTAGGGGATTTTAACACCACACTTTAACCAATTGACAGATCATCCAAAATGAAAATAAATAAGGAAACACAAGCTTTAAATGTTACATTAAACAAGATGGACTTAATTGATATTTATAGGACACTCCATCCAAAAACTACAGGATGCACTTTCTTCTCAAGTGCTAATGGAACATTCTCTAGGATAGATTATATCTTGGTTCAAAAATCAAGCCTTGGTAAATTTAAGAAAAATGAAATTATATCAAGTATCTTTTCTGACCACAATGCTATGAGACTAGGTATCAATTACAGGAAAAAAATCTGTAAAAAATGCAAACACATGGAGGCTAAAAATACACTACATAATAACCAAGAGATCACTGAGGAAATCAAAGAGGAAATCAAAAAATACCTAGAAACAAATTACAATGAAAACAAGAGGACCCAAAACCTTTGGGATGCAGCAAAAGTAGTTCTAAGAGGGAAATTTATAGCAATACAATCCTATCTCAAGAAACAAGAAACACCTCAGATTAACAACCTAAACTTATACCTAAAGCAATGAGAAAAAGAAGAACAAAATACCCCAAAGTTAGCAGAGGGAAAGAAATCATAAAGATCAGATCAGAAATAAATGATAAAGAAATGAAGGAAACAATAGCAATGATCAATAAAACTAAAAGCTTGTTCTTTGAGAAGATAAGCAAAATTGATAAACCATTAGTGAGAATCTTCAAGAAAAAAAGGGAGAGGATTCAAATCAATACAATTAGAAACGAAAAAGAAGAAGCAACAACTGACACTGCAGAAACGCAAAGGATCATGAGAAATTACTACAAGAAACTATATGCCAATAAAATGGACAATCTGGAAGAAATGGACAAATTCTTTGACAAGCACAACCTTTTAAGACTGAACCAGGAAGACATAGAAAATATAAACAGACGAATCACAAGCACTGAAATTGAAACTGTGATTTAAAATCTTCCAACAAACAAAAGCCCAGGACCAGATGGCTTCACAGGTGAATTCTATCAAACATTTACAGAAGAGCTAACACCTATCCTTCTCAAACTCTTCCAAAATATAGCAGAGGGAGGAGCACTCCCAAACTCATTCTATGAGGCCCCCATCACCCTGATACCAAAAGCAGACAAAGATGTCACAAAGAAAGAAAACTACAGGCCAATATCACTGATGAACATAGATGTAAAAGTCCTCAACAAAATACTAGCAAACAGAATCCAATAGCACATTAAAAGGATCATACACCATGATCAAGTGGGATTTATCCCAGGAAGGCAAGAATTCTTCAATATACGCAGATCCATCAATGTGATGCACTATATTAACAAATTGAAGGATAAAAACCATATTATTGTCTCAATAGATGCAGAAAAATTTTTCCACAAAATTCAACACCATTTATGGTAAAAGCCCTCCAGATAGTAGGCATAGAGGGAACATACCTCAACATAATAAAGGCCATATATTGACAAACCCACAGCCAACATTGTTCTCAATTGTGAAATATTGAAAGCCTTTACACTAAGATCAGGAGAAGACAAGGTTGTCCACTCTCACGACTATTATTCAACGTAGTTTTGGAAGTTTTAGCCACAGCTAAATTATAGAAGAAAAAGAAATGAAAGGAATCCAAATTGGAAAAGAAGAAGTAAAGCTGTCACTCTTTGCAGATGACATGATACTGTACATAGAGACTCCAAAAGATGGCACCAGAAAACTACTAGCACTAATCAATGAATTTGGTAAAGTTGCAGGGTAAAAAATTAATGCACAGAAACATCTTGCATTCCTATACACTAATGATAAGAAATATGAAAGAAAAATTAAGGAAACACTCCCATTTACCATTGCAAAAAAAAGAATAAAATACCTAGGAATAAACCTACCTAAGGAGACAAAAGACCTGTATGCAGAAAAATATAAGACACTGATGAAAGAAATGAAAGATGATACAAACAGTTGGAGAGATATAGCATGTTCTTGGATTGGAATAATCAACATTGTGCAAATGACTCTACTACCCAAAGCAATCTACAGATTCAATGCAATCCCTCTCAAACTACCAATGACATTTTTCACACAGCTAGAACAAAAAAATTTCACCATCTGTATGGAAACATAAAAGACCCCGAATACCATAAGAAATTTTGAGAAAGAAAAACAGAGCTGGAGGAATCAGGCTCCCTGGCTTCAGACCATACTACAAAGCTACAGTGATCAAGATGATATGGTACTGACACAAAAACAGAAATATAGATCAATGGAACAGGATAGAAAGCCCAGAGATAAACCCACACATGTATGGTCACCTTATTTTTGATAAAGGAGGCAAGAGTATACAATTGAGAAAAGACAGCCTCTTCAATAAGTGGTGCTGGGAAAACTGGACAGCTATATGTAAAAGAATGAAATTATAATGCTCCCTACCACCATACACAAAAATAAACTCAAAATGGATTAAAGACCTAAATGTAAGGCCAGACACTATAAAACTCTTAGAGGAAAACTTTGGCAGAACACTCTATGACATAAATCACAGCAAGATCCTTTTTGACACACCTCCTAGAGAAATGGAAATAAAAACAAAAATAAACAAATGGGACCTAGGGAAGCTTAAAAGCTTTTGCACAGCAAAAGAAACCATAAACAAGATGAAAAGAGAACCCTCAGAATGGGAGAAAATATTTGCAAATGAAGCAACTGACAAAGGATTAATCTCCAAAATATCCAAGCAGCTCATGCAGCTTAATATCATAAAAACAAATAACCCAGTACAAAAATGGGAGGAAGAACTAAATAGGCATTTCTCCCAAGAAGATATACAGATTGCCAGCACACACATGAAAGAATGCTCAACATCACTAATCATTAGAGAAATGCAAATCAAGACTACACTGAGGTATGACCTCATACCAGTCAGAATGGCCATCATCAAAAAATCTACCAACAATCAGGCTTCCCTGGTGGCACGGTGGTTGAGGGTCCGCCTGCCGATGCAGGGGACACGGGTTCATGCCCCGGTCCGGGAAGATCCCACATGCCACAGAGCGGCTAGGCCCATGAGCCATGGCCGCTGAGCCTGCATGTCCGGAGCCTGTGCTCTGCAATGGGAGAGGCCACAGCAGTGAGAGGCCTGAGTACCAAAAAAAAAAGAGTCATGAACCTAAGTGTCCATGGACAGATGAATGGATAAAGAAGATATTGCACATATATACAATGGACTATTACTCAGCCATAGAAAGAAACGAAATTGAGTTATTTGTATTGATGTGGTGGACCTAGAGTCTGTCATACAGAGTGAAGTAAGTCAGAAAGAAAAGCAAAAACCATATGCTAACACATATATATGGAATCTAGACAAAAAATTGTTATGAAGAACCTAGGGGCAGGACAGGAATAAAGATACAGACGTAGAGAATGGACTTGAGGACACAGGAGGGGGAAGGGTAAGCTGGGACGAAGTGTGAGAGTGGCATGGACTTATATATACTACCAACTGTAAAATAGATAGTGGGAAGCAGCCGCATGGCACAGGGAGATCAGCTCGGTGCTTTGTGACTACCTAGAGAGTTGGGATAGGGAGGCTGAGAGGGAGATGCAAGAAGGAGGAGATATGGGGATATATGTATACGTATAGCTGATTCACTTTGTTATAAAGCAGAAACTAACACACCATTGTAAAACAATTATACTTCAATAATGATGTTAAAAAATATATATCCCCTAAAAATTAACTTTTTTAAAAGAATTTCTTTTATATTCCTATGTCACAAAGATATTCTTATCTCTCTATCATTCAAGGTTTGATTTATGTATTTGGGATGGTAGTGGATGCTGGGGTGCAGAACCCAGATTCTATCTTAAGGGCATTCTCCAATCTGCCAGAAGCCTTGTCTTCTGACAGCTCAGTCTGTCTCCCCAAATTATCCTCCGCCAAAGGGACTTGTCTTGCTCAAGATTCAGGTCCCTCTTCAGAGATAGCCATGTATTCTATTACTAGTTTGTACAGAAGGACAAAAATCTGGCTACTGGACTCAATTTGGGACTTCTCTAAAGCACTGGTCCAACTTCCAAGTTCTCTGTGGAGTGGATTTAGGCCTTTGCTGCAATTTCTCTTTCTGCCCAGTTTTGTTTCCTTACCTCCTTTATCCAAATTACTCACCAATAAACCAGCTGTTTGCTAATTTCCGTTTCAGAATCTGTTTTCCAGAGAACCTGATCTGTGACAATTGGCACAAGAAGTGGTCTTAGGAAACAGATATTAAAATGGATTTTGGAGCTGAATTACCCACTCCTGGCTGACAGTGATGTCATATGTCATAGATGAAATAATGATATACCTTGGCACGTGGTAGCCTAGTGACTCTTAAAATATATGACTCCTCTAATGGTCTTTGTGACATGCATTCTCTCCTTATGCCCAGGGCCTTCTCCTTGTACCACCACCCTTAGATAATACCCTTGGGAAGCTTACCAAAACCCCCACTCTTTTTGTTTTGAATTGGCAGTATATAAAGAGATTCTCAGCTTTTGCAGTTGGAAGGCAGTTCCATAGTTGAAAAATAAGAATAGTGGAGCTCCAAAGAAAGTTGAATTCTTAACCCTGTAAAGTCTGCTACACCAAATTCAGGGCAGAGTTTGGGAAGGTGGGACTCTAAGACTTGGGTTAATGCACTCAAAAATTTTGAATCCTTATATTCTCCTGAATGAAAATCCTAGGCCTGAATAAGCCACCCATTCCTTGCTGTTAGTCTAGTGATTCTTGTTTATATTAAGGTTATACAGAGGTCTTTGCATCGCAAGACAAAAATTGCCTGCTTACAAGCGCATCCTTTGACTATCATATCAGTTACTAGGGTTTAGTCATAACATCATGTGGCCAGGGAAGTACTGAGCATGCTGAGGGAAGGACAGGATCACACCTAAGAGCTACAGCATCTATTCAGCATGTTCCAGCAGGAGATGGGAATGTGGTTTTGGGCTATAACATCTTGAGGATTCTAGGTTAAAGAAGATGGAGTATAAAGTCAGATAAGGGAGACTTTAGTGATATGGGAACAGCTACCCATGATCAAAGCTCTTTTTTTTTCTTTTTAACATCTTTATTGGAGTATAATTTGTTTACAATGGTGTGTTAGTTTCTGCTTTATAACAATGTGAATCAGCTATGCATACACATATATCCCCATATTTCCTCCCTCTTGCGTCTCCCTCCCACCCTCCCTATCCCACCCCTGTAGGTGGTCACAAAGCACCGAGCTGATCAAAGCTTTAACACCCTGATGAGGACCCAAGAGTCAGCGTTAACACGTGGTTCAGATAACTCCTGAAAACTTGGAGAAAGTGAAATGCCAGCATCATTGCAGGTGGTGGAAGACTGGAGTAAAATGTGTGAGCAGGCTAGAGAGGAGATCCTACATACAGTGGAAAAATATCACAGAAGGCTGGACACTCCACCAGCAATTATGTTCCATGGGAGGGTCCAGAATATACTTTATTTATCAAAGTAATAAGGAATGCACTTGTAAGAGAGGCCAAAATAATGTTGAAAAGCTTAGTGGTGGCTGTCCTCTGTAGACCAAGTCTGATGGTAGGACCAGGCTCCTTGATAGCAAAGGAGATTATATGACCCCCAAACAATTAGAGGTCAGGTGGGAGTGCTCAAGAATCAGAAGCAAGATGGAAGCAATTGTAATGTGTGAGAATGTTACAATATTTGTGTCACATGCAGGACTTTATCCAGCACCGTTATAAAGACTTATAGACTGTTTCAACCATTTGGCAGGGATTCTGCATACAACTGTGTCAAACTAAGGAGGTGCAACAATAGGCATGTGACCACAAGATCCACAGGTCCTATTACATACTACACCACTCAGCAGCTTCCAGAGCACTTAGAAATGAGGCTCTAAGTTACTCCCCTAGGTGGTGCTGGCTCAGAGCAGAGGGAATGAAGAATGAGTAATAGAGGAGGGAGGGGCTGAGTATTTGTGTGGTCACTAGACAAGGTGAAGCAGTGGAGGGCCTCCTTATAAGTATCCCCAAGAGAAGAGACCCATAAGAATCCTGGAGGAGTTCTTCCCAACGGGGTGAACTTATCCAGAGCAATCCTATCTGAGCAGCATGAGGGATGGACTGAAGTGACTACTACAGTACACTTCCCAGATCTCCCTTAAACCACAAGGCACACGCTTCTGGGAGTTTTGCCTGATGAAGTTGCAAAGCTGGATCCCTCCACAGGAATTGTCCTCAGTCAGAGGGTGCTTCTCCCTAGAAGACTCCTCCCCTTCCTGGGGGCAGCCTGCTTCTCAGTTGAGAATGTCTCTGCAGAGCCCTCAAAGTTTCCTGTGAGATTAGCTGAAACCTGTTGCAACTGAATCACAGTTTAATTTCTATCTCTGTCCAATTCTTATTCTCTCACTCCCGTGAGCACTCCCCAGTAAACCTCCTGCATACAAACTTGAGAGCTGTTTTCTGGGAAAACTGATCTACAAGATCTTAATTTAGCATTTATTTTTGTGTGGTGGGTTAAAAGTATCTAATATTATTTTATTCCATACAGAAAGTTTAGTGCTCCAAAGGTATTTACTGGTAAATTTATTGAAAGATGGAAAGGCCCATTGATATGTAATATCAGCACTATTATATATCATTCTTATATATATGTTTTCCCCCCTGTCTTTCTTTTTTTTAATTGATCTATTTATTTACTCCTGTATTGATGCCATGTTGTTTTAATTACTACATATTTATAATAAATATTATTATCTGTCAGGGCACATCACCTCTCTTTGTTCATTCATTTTGGATTTATCTTGGCTCTTCTTAGACCATTATCATGCCATATGAATTTTAAAATCCTGATTTCAAGTTCATAAAAATATTGTCTGGATTTAAACTATGAATGAATGGAATTTATACCAAATTTGATATGGTAAAAATTGACAGCTTTTAATATGAGTCTTCTGATCCATTAACATGTTATAAATATAGTTTCCTTTTATGTTCTCCATTTGGTTTTCATATTTTTCTTTTTTGATATCCCTACTTATTTTAATATCACTATTAGTTAGTAGTGCCATTTCTTCTCCTTTCTTTCTGGATTTATTTCCTACTTTGAGGATTCTATCCAAGATCTTCACCCTGGATGTCTACCTTCTGAAGTTATACACAGTGGACTCACCAGCCAGCTCTGTATTTTTCAGATATCTTGTTTCTTTTCCTAGTGAAGAGAAGTCAAATTCTAGGGAAGAGTAAAGTCCAAGTCAGGCTGGTAGGATGGTGGGATATAAAAGGCAACATAACAAATGAACCTAACATAAGTTAGGTTTATAGATGATGAAATGCCAGATCACTCAGTATTTTTCAGCAGCTGTACTGAATGTAAAAATGTTATATTACCTTGCATCCATCTTGGTTCTCGAATGCTTTGCTGTATTGATTTGATAGCAGCCCATTTTTTATTTTGCAAAAAGAATTTACTGAGCAAACAAAAATTGCATAAAACCAAATAGGTGTCACCTGCAGTAAAATAAAAGATTTCTTCAGAGATCTTAGCTTCTCTAAAATTACATAGAACCTAATATTGTTTAAAATTGCTACATGTGGAGAAAACCACTCCTACCACTCTTTTTGATTTGGTATTAAAATACTTCAAAGGAATGAGCATTGGCACGTAAGACAGCTGGGCCAGAATTTGGTGGTGGAAGTGGCAGGGAGTAAAAGATTTTTTGTTTGGCACACTGTCATAGAATTAACACACATGGTTTTAGATGCAGATTTACAGTATCATATGCTGAAGTAAATCTTGAGTCATTACTGACATGATGACTCAGAAAATATTTTATTATTGTCTTCCTTGAGGTAAGGATAAAGTCTAGTTGTTTTTTTTTTTTTTGCGGTACGTGGGCCTCTCACTGCTGTGGCCTCTCCCGCCACGAAGCACAGGCTCCAGACGCACAGGCTCAGTGGTCATGGCCCACGGGCCCAGCCGCTCCGCTACATGTGGGATCCTCTTGGAACGGGGCATGAACCCATATCCCCTGCACCGGCAGACAGACTCTCAACAACTGCGCCACCAGGGAAGCCCAAGTCTAGGGTTTTGAAATACATTCATGGCTGTGTAAATCTGGTCTTAGTTATTTGGACTTCCATTTCTGGTTATGATGGAGTAAAAGCATTTGTACTTATCTTCCCACCAAAAAAAACCCTAAAATATCTGGGTACTATATGTAGCAATTTTTTCAGACATCAGACAAATAGCAGTTCAAACTGTGATCTCTGAGAAAAGGGGAATAAAAGATGAATCCTATCATTTTATTGTCCTAGATTTCTTCATGGAAGAAAATACTGGACAGTAGCACAAAAAGGGAAACCAGTAATCTTGCTAAGTTGAAGGGACAGAAGTAGGAATCCAAGGACTTTGAGGTAGCTAGAATTTTCAGGAAAGAATACTGCAGAGGAGCGAGCTATGGAGAGAGGACTCTGGACATGTGCATGGGCATCCCATTAAATCATAGGATTGATAGCATTTTGCACAAGCATTCAGCATAAGGCCAGGGAGAGAAAGACTCCTAAGGAAAGAATAATTACTGGGGAGTATGATGTCTGCATGTGTGGATGACATGGCTACACAACACTGGCTAATTTACTCTGGCAATCATAATTATGGAAATGCAAGAGAGTGAGACCCTTTGTTGAGTTATAGCATACAATTAATTTGTTACTAATCAATGAATTTTGGGGGGAAGTAAGAGGATGTTATGAAAACTGAAAGAATTAACACATTTCCAGGGACTTTCATTTTTTTATATTAAGTACATGAGTATGATTTTTTTTAATCTGAAAAGTACATAGTCATTGAAACATATTTTGTTAGCATATTTTACTTGTAATTAAACTGGGAAAGCTGAACTTCTCTTTTAATTTTCAGATTAGTTTTCATCCTAAATTTGGTAAGCAAGAAATGTCTCACAATAGAGTAGAGATAATTAAAATTTGGAGAGGTCAAGCAAGCCTGATTATTCCTATTGTGTACTTTCTATAAAATGAAAAAGCAAATTTTTGTGTTATTAATGGTCATTTAGGAAAACCAAAGATATTTTATATATTTTAAAAATCTGGGACTTCCCTGGTGGCGCAGTGGTTAAGAATCTGCCTGCCAGTGCAGGAGACACGGTTTTCATCCGTGGTTCAGGAAGATCCCACATGCTGTGGAGCAACTAAGCCCGCAAGCCACAACTATTGAGCCCGCGTGCCAAAACTACTGAAGCCCATGTGCCCTAGAGCCCATGTGCTGCAACTATTGAGCCCGTGTGCTGGAACTACTGAAGCCCGTGTGCCTAGAGCCTGTGCTCCACAACAAGAGAAGCCACGACAATGAGAGGCACGTGCACCACAATGAAGAGTAGCCCCAACTCACTGCAACTAGAGAAAGCCCGCACACAACAATGAAGACAAAATGCAGCCAAAATAATTTTTAAAATAATATAAAATAATTAAAAAAGTAAAATATCTTTGCTCTTTGTTTTAATTTAAATCAGGGTATAAATTAGATAATAGCAAAATCAATGAGTATTTAGAGGAATCAAGACATGCACATATTTCACTAGAATCTGAAGGCAAGAAATAGTTATAGGAAATACAGTTTTAAAAGTAAGTTACATGGAGATTCCCTGGGGGCGCAGTGGTTAAGAATCCACCTGCCAATGCAGGGGACATGGGTTCAAACCCTGGTCCAGGAAGATCCCATATGTTGTGGAGCAACTAAGCCAGTGCACTAAAACTACTGAGCCTGCACTCTAGAGCCTGAGAGCCACAACTACTGAGCCCAAATGCCACAACTACTGAAGCCTGTGTGCCTGTGCTCCAAAACAAAGAGAAGCCACTGCAATGAGAATCCCACACACCACAACAAAGAGTAACCCCTGCTTGCAGCAACCAGAGAAAAGCCTGTGCATAGCAACAAAGACCCAACGCAGCCAAAAATAAAAAATAAAAAAATTTAAGTAAGCTGCAATGATTTTTTAGGAAATTTTGTTAAAATGATTTAAGAATATGTCAAAAGTATAGAGCATAACAAAGTATTTTGGTATTAAAAAGAACCTCTGCTATGCGGGCACAAAAACCCCTGCATTTCTGACAGAAAATATAAATTCAACTTTTGCTCTCTTTGCATATCATCCATGTAACAAGTTACAATAAAAAGTTTCATAAGCCTTCTGCCTTATGAATAAATCCATCATATTTACTCTCTTTTGCCAAAAATTTCAATATATTTTGTTCATTTAAAAATTATCATTTGTAAGTTTTATATTCCCTGGAAAATCAGGTCCATGTCCCATCAGACCTTAAGGGACTTGAAATCATATAAGGTATGTTCTCCAAGCATAATGGAATAAAATTAGAAATCACTAACAGAAGGAGACTTGGAAAACTTACAAATATGTGGAATTTAAACACAATGTTAAATAATCAATGGGTTAAAGAAGAAATCATGAACGAAATTAAAAAATACTTTGGGACGAATGGAAATGAAAACACAACATACCAAAATTTATGGGATGCCGTTACAGCAGTGCTTAGAGTGCAATTTATAGCTATAAATGACTGTATTAAAATGAATAAGGAGAAGAGGAGGAACCAAGATGGCGGAGTAGAAGGACGTGCTCTCACTCCCTCTTGCAAGAACACCAGAATCACAACTAGCTGCTGGACAATCACCGACAGGAAGACACTGGAACTCACAAAAATGATACCCCACATCCACAGACAAAGGAAAAGTCACAATGAGATGGTAGGAGGGATGCAATCACAGTAAAATCCAATCCCATAACTGGTGGGTGGGTGACTCACAGACT
The DNA here is from genome assembly GCF_003031525.2 of Neophocaena asiaeorientalis asiaeorientalis. Taxonomy (NCBI): domain Eukaryota; kingdom Metazoa; phylum Chordata; class Mammalia; order Artiodactyla; family Phocoenidae; genus Neophocaena; species Neophocaena asiaeorientalis. Next base: position 1,075,067 of record NW_020175671.1, read on the forward strand.
GGTGAACACTTATACCACAGAAGGCCACCCACTGGAGTGAAGGTTCTGAGGCCCACAACAGTCTTCCCAACCTGGGTGTCCAGCAATGGGAGGAGGAATTGCTAGAGAATCAGACTTTGAAGCCTAGTGGGAATTGATTGTAGGACTTAGACAGGACTGGGGGAAACAGAGACTCCACTCTTGGAGGACACACACAAACTAGTGTGCACATTGGAACCCAGGGGAACGAGCAGTGATCCTGGGGGAGACTGAACCAGACCTACCTGCTACTGCTGGAGGGTCTCCTGCAGAGGCAGGGGGTGGCTCTGTTTCACCATGGGGACAAGGACACTGGCAGCAGAAGTTCTGGGAAGTACTCCTTGGTGTGAGCCCTCCCAGAGTCTGTCATTAGCCCCACCAAAGAGCCCAGGTAGGTTCCAGTGTTGGGTTGCCTCAGGTCAAACAACCAACATGGAGGGAACCCAGCCCCACCCATCAACAGTCAAGTGGATTAAAGTTTTACTGAGCTCTTCCCACCAGAGCAATAGTCAGCTCTACCCACCACGAGTCCCTCCCATCAAGCCTCTTAGATAGCCTCATCCACCAGAGGGCATACAGCAGAAGCAAGAAGAACTACAATCCTGCAGACTGTGGAACAAAAACCACATTCACAGAAAGACAGACAAGATGAAAAGGCAGAGGGCTATATACCAGATGAAGGAACAAGATAAAATCCCAGAAAAACAATTAAATGAAGTGGATACAGGCAATCTTCCAGAAAAAGAATTCAGAATAATGATAGTGAAGTTGATCCAGGACGTCGGCAAAAAAATGGAGGCAAAGATCAAGAAGATGCAAGAAATGTCTAACAAAGACCTAGAAGAATTAAACAAACAAACAGAGATGAACAATACAATAACTGAAATGAAAACTACACTAGAAGGAATCAAGAGCAGAATAACTGAGGAAGAAGAACAGATAAGTGACTGGGAAGATAGAATGGTGGAATTCACTGCTACAGAAAAGAATAAAGAAAAAAAAATGAAAAGAAATGAAGACAGCCTAAGAGACCTCTGGGACAACATTAAATGCAACAACATTCACATTATAGAGGTCCCAAAAGGAGAAGAGAGAGAGAAAGGACCAGAGAAAATATTTGAAGAGATTATAGTCGAAAACTTCCCTAACATGGGAAAGGAAATAGCCACCCAAGTCAAGGAAGTGCAGCAAGTCCTATACAGGATAAACCCACGGAGACATACACCAAGGCACATAGTAATCAAATTGGCAAACATTAAAGGCAAAGAACAATTATTGAAAGCAGCAAGGGAAAAATGACAAATAACATATAAGGGAACTCCCATAAGGTTAACAGCTGATTTCTCAGCAGAAACTCTACAAGCCAGAAGGGAGTGGCATGATATACTTAAAGTGATGAAAGGGAAGAATCTACAACCAAGATTACTCTACCCAGCAAGATTCTCATTCAGATTCAATGGAGAAATCAAAAACTTTACAGACAATCAAAAGTTAAGAGAATTCAGCACCACCAAACCAGCTCTACAACAGATGCTAAAGGAACTTCTCTAAGTGGAAAACACAAGAGAAGAAAAGGATCTACAAAAACAAACCCAAAACAAGTAAGAACACGGGTTCGTGCCCTGGTCCGGGAAGATCCCACATGCCGCAGAGCAGCTGGGCCCATGAGCCGTGGCCATGCCTGCGTGTCCGGAACCTGTGCTCCGCAACGGGAGAGGCCGCAACAATGAGAGGCCCACGTACCACAAAAAGAAAAAAAAGAAGAAGAATTCTTCAATATAGGCAAATCAATCCATGTGATACCTCATATAAACAAGCTGAAGAATAAAAACCATATGATCATCTCAATAGTTGCAGAAAAAGCTTTTGACAAAATTCAACACTCATTTATGATAAAAACTCCCCAGAAAGAGGGCATAGAGGGAACCTACCTCAACATAATAAAGGCTATATACGACAAACACACAGCAAACGTCATTCTCAATGATGAAAAACTGAAAGCATTTCCTCTAAGATCAGGAAAAAGACAAGGATGTCCACTCTCCCCACTAGTATTCAACATAGTTTTGGAAGTCCTACCCACAGCAATCAGAGAAGAAAAAGAAATAAAAAGGAATACAAATGGGAAAAGAAGAAGTAAAACTGTCACTGTTTGCAGATGACATGATACTATACATAGAGAATCCTCAAAATGCCAGCAGAAAACTACTAGAGCTAATCAATGAATTTGGTAAAGTTGCAGGATACAAAATTAATGTGCAGAAATCTCTTTCATTCCTATACACTAATGATGAAAAATCTGAAAGAGAAATTATGGAAACACTCTCATTTACCTTTGCAACAAAAAGAATAAAATACCTAGGAATAAACCTACCCAGGGATACAAAAGACCTGTATGCAGAAAACTATAAGATCCTGATGAAAGAAATTAAAGATGATATCAACAGATGGAGACATAAACCATGTTCTTGGATTGGAAGAATCAATATTGTGAAAATGACTATACTATCCAATGCCATCTACAGATTCAATGCAATCCCCATCAAATTACCCAACGGCATTTTCTACGGAACTAGAACAAATCATCTTAAAATTTGTATGGAGACACAAAAGACCCCAAATAGCCAAAGCAGTCTTAAGGGGAAAAAGTGGAGCTGGAGGAATCAGACTCCCTGACTTCAGACTATACTACAAAGCTAAAGTAATCAAGACAATATGGTACTGGCACAAAAACAGAAACATAGATCAATGGAACAGGATAGAAAGCCCAGAGATAAACCCATGCACCTATGGTCAACTAATCTATGAAAAAGGAGGCAAAGTTACACAATGGAGAAAAAACAGTCTCTTCAGTAAGTGGTGCTGGGAAAACTGGACAGCTACATATAAAAGAATGAAATTAGAACACTCTCTAACACCATACACAAAAATAAACTCAAAATTGATTCAAGAACTAAATGTAAGACCAGACACTATAAAACTCTTAGAGGAAAACATAGGAAGAACACTCTTTGACATAAATCACAGCAAGATCTTTTTTGATCCACCTTCTAGATTAATGGAAATAAAAACAAAAATTAACAAGTGGGACCTAATGAAACTTAAGTTTTTGCACAGCAAAGGAAACCATAAACAAGATGAAAAGACAACCCTTAAAATGGGAGAAAATATTTGCAAATGAATCAACGGAGAAAGGATTAATCTCCAAAATATATAAACAGCTCATGCAGCTCAATATTAAAGAAACAAACAACCCAATACAAAAATGGCCAGAAGACCTAAATAGACATTTCTCCGAAGAAGACATACAGATGGCCAAGAAGTACATGAAAAGCTGCTCAACATCACTAATTATTAGAGAAATGCAAATCAAAACTACCATGAGTTATCTCTTCATACCAGTTAGAATGGGCATCATCATAAAGTCTAGAAACAACAAATGCTGGGGTGGGTGTGGAGAAAAGGGGACCCTCTTGCACTGTTGGTGGGAATGTAAATCAATACAGCTACTATGGAGAACTGTATGGAGGTTCCTTAGAAAACTAAAAATAGATTTACCATATGATCCAGCAATCCCACTACTGGGCATATACCCAGAGAAAACCATAATTCTAATAGACACATGCACCCCAATGTTCACTGCAGCACTATTTACAATAGCCAGGTCATGGAAGCAACCTAAATGTACATGGACAGATGAATGGATAAAGAAGATGTGGCACATATATACAATGGAATATTACTCAGCCATAAAAAGGAACGAAATTGAGTCATTTGTTGAGATGTGGACAGATCTGGAGACTGTCATACAGAGTGAAGTAAGTCAGAAAGAGAAAAACAAATATCGTATAATAATACATGTATGTGGAACCCAGAAAAGTGGTACAGATGAGCCGGTTTGCAGGGCTGAAGTTGAGACACAGATGTAGAGAACAGGTGTATGGACACCAAGTGGGGAAAACCGCAGTGGGGTGGGGATGGTGATGTGCTGAATTGGCCAATCAGGATTGACATGTATACACTGATGTGTATAAAATTGATGACTAATAAGAACCGGTAGTATAAAAAACCAACCAAACAAACAAATCAACTAATACTAAACTTTCATTGAATTATTTGTATGGAAATATGTTAATATAAATGTTTCAGACATTACATGAAATCTCTAAAAATCTTATATGTTCTGGTATAATGTTATAAGTCATAATTCTAGTTATTACTTTAAAATGTATATCTCAGAAATAACTAAATTTCCTTGTCAATTCCGAAAAAAATAATTAATAAGGATTTCAAATCAATACCTTAATACTCCACCACAAGAATCTAGATGAAGAAGAGACAACTCATCGCAAATGTTCATCTACTGATGAACAGGTAAACAAATGTGGTATATCCATATAATGGAATATTATTCAGCAATAAAAAGGAATGAAATATCAATAAATGAGGCATCATAGTTGACCCTTGAAAGCATTAAGTTAAGGGATGATGCCTAGTCACAAAAGGACACATATTGCATGTATCCATTTGAATGAAATGTTGAGAATTAGATAAATCAATAAAGATTAAAAAGTAGATTAGTAGTTGCATAGGAAGGGAAAGTGTGTTGTGACTGCTAATGGCTGTGAGATTTCTCTTCAGGGTGAGGAAAATGATCTGAAATTATATTGTGGTGATAACTGCACAATTCTGTGTATAAAGACCACTGAATCATACACTTTAAAAAAGTAAATTGTACAGTATGTTCGATCTCAATACATTTGTTATTAAAATAAAACGCAGGCTTTGTTCTTAGAGATTCTGATTCAGGTTTGGGGTGGACTCAGATCATGTACTGTGGGAAGTGTGTGAGCTACAAGTCATGCTATTGTGTTTTCAGAAGACTGCTGTCAAAAATGCAAATATAGTAGCTGGGAAGAGTACGATAATAAACATCTGTTCTCCCACTGATATGAGTTAAATCCTCCATCTGTCTTGTGGACTCTGAAAGACTGAAACCTAATCATGAGAATCTTAGTGACAAGAAAGTGGAAGATAGTTAAGTGGCTGGTGATGGAGGATGGAAGGGAGTCCTTGGAGGGACACTTAGTAGGAAAAAGGGGTGCTGGGCAGATGGAGGTGCCTGAAGCCCACTATTCCTAGACTAACACGGCTGCATCTGCCTCTCCACTTAAGTATCAGGGTGAATATGATAGCCCACATGTATTAGGCACTTATTTTGTAGCAGGCAATATTCTAAGTGCTTTTTAGTGTAGAAACTTCTTTATCCCTTAAAAAAAAATGAGATTGGTACAATTATTATTTCAATACTACAAAAGAGGAAACTGAGGCACAGAGCAATTATCATGTCCCAAATCATATAGCTGATGCAATAAAGAGCTAGAATTCAAACTTTGCAGTCTTGCTTCAGAGCCTTGTAACCACCACACTACTTTGTTGCTCCAATGCTGGGAATCACCAGCCAAGGCAGATGGTGGAAGGAGAGGCTGCCAGGTGCCTTATCTGTGGCTTCTAGAGGCTGTGATAAGGCTGTGTGGAGCTCCAGAGAAGTTGGGTAACACACGTGGTTGTAGAAATGAGTATTAGACTTGCATTTGGACCATCCTGAGATTAAAACCACAGCAGAGGCCTAGCTTTTAGGTTCTCATGATTCCTGGAGGCTCTTGGATTTATAAGCGATCTGGGAAAGAAAAACTGTCTTTTCAGACCACTCCTTAGAGATGAGAGATGTCCATTGCAGTTTGAGGATAGCTGTCTCAAACAGGATACAGGTCTCCTAGTAGATAAGTTCAGTTTTAAGTAATTGACATTAAAAATAATAATTCTTTCTAGAAAATTATTGTTAGTTTGTTTCGTGAAAAAAAAAGTGGCAGAAGGAAATTTAGTTCACCTCCACCTCAGGGCAATTGTTCAGCAAATCTTACAGAAGTCTGGCTGTGCATGGGGGAACGGGCTCTCAAAAGTTCACCTCGAGGGCTCGCTTCAAATTATAACGTCACTCTTTAGTCAGGTGGGGTCCATCTTTTATGTCTGTGTTATGTACAGTTCAATGGCAGGAGGGAAGATGAGAAAGGATTTGATTTTGATTTCAGCTTGCTCTGATTAGGGGGTGGTGGAGGACTTTTTCTGAATGTGCTGTTAGGATGGCTGACAGATGTCTTCTTAACATTTGTACTGGAATTTAGAAATTCGCCAAGTGTGTTCAATGACTTGCTGGTAGCTGTGGGATTTCATAGCTCCTGAATGTGCTAATTTAACATTTGTTTAGTTTGGATGGCCTTGGTTTGAAATGGTAGCAAAGAAGGCTCTGAGGATCATTTTGAAGGAGAGTTGTTTTGGAATGTAGTGACAAGCTCATAAACTAAAGGTCATAACTGTGACCAGTGGATCATTAATTTGTTTTTCTACTTCTTGGCAGACCAGATCCTGTGTATTTGCAGCAGACTTTAATGCTGATGATTTAGACAATGAGAAATGTCCCTGCTCGTATTCCTGCATTCAGAGGCTCTGAAGTATAAGTGAAAACATGCTGAGCTGAAAGCCTAGAACAGGTCTTAGCACCATTTTACTCTAGTGGATCCTTTTACCCCAGTCTCTCTCTCTTTCTTTTTAACTGGTACAATAGAAACCTACAGATAGATTTCTGAGCCCAGTTGAGGAAATTATTTTTCTAGGAATTTTTTTTAAATTAAGTTTTATATTTTCTTCTTTGGCTAGATTCATTAATCAACAGGCAGAAATAGTTTAAAAGTAGTATGGGACCCTCTCTGCTGCTCTCCTAGGGCAACCTAACCAGGTTTCTCTCTCTTATTCTCTTTCTTCTGAATATGTAATTACGCGTCCAAGAGGATTTGTGTTCCTCTGGTTCCTGCCTTTTTATACTGCATTAGTCCAGTTCTTCCAGGCATATTTACGATTTACTTTCAGAAGAAGATGAGTCCTACCTCATCAATCATGCCTGAGTCACATACTCCAACTCTGCTTTCAACAAAAGGCCCTACTTTGACAGTATCTAATATTGACTCACTTATATATAAATAATTGCTTCCCTACATGACTAGTCTTTCTTTCCCAGAGTTCTCTAGGACAGAGGCTGAGTAATAGCTCAGCACATGGATATCCCTGATCCCCTGATCATAATATTCTCAAAATAAAATAAAACCTTTTTTAGAACTCAAAACAGTAAGCGTTTCACTGCATGCTTGTCTGACTATTGCTTTTGCCACAGTAAAATTGGAAGTACACTGACTTGGTGATCCTTGATTCTATTCTGTTCCAACTCCGCCTCTTACTCCTTTGTTGTCCTTGGCCCTTAATTTCCTCATTTGTAAAATAAAGAAGAAGTAGATTCTTTCAGGTTAACCTTTAATCTTTAACATTTTCTGATACTGAAAATACCTCTCTAATGAATTCAGAGCCCACTTACATAGGAAATTTATTTTTATTTTTAATCTTTCCTCTGAATTTACTTTAAAATCTCAATCTGCCTCTCTCTCCCTCCCTGCTACCCCCACCCCCATACACACACTTAAATATCAGTGAATTAAATACATTTTCTGTGAATGGAGAAAAAATTTACATGACATAAAATGTCTATGGGAAAATGGAAGAAAACACCCAGAGTATAACAGTTCTCACCATATTTAGGAGGCGTTTTTTAACGCAAATTCAAACGAAATATCCTCGTGTCAGAAGAAGCAGTTTCAAGCAGATCAAGCAGTTTCTAATATGCCTCATTTATAGCCTTTTCACATAACCAAGGATATCACATTTTTAAAAAGAATGAGCCATGCCGAACTCTGAAAAGAGCTTAATGTTTCTGTGAGTAACATAATTACGATGAACATTCACATCAATGACTTAATCTGGGCCATTGCTTTATGAAGAAGTTCAGAAAGAAGGATTTATTCAGGAGGCCTGTGGAGAGGATAGTGAAAAATAAAAATACAGCTCGGCTTTGGAGCAGGAGGTTGTACAGTCACAGAGGGCAGCTGCTGAGTCCGAGCTGGATGAAAGGCTCTGCCTGGAATCGCAGGCCAAATGGACAGGAGAAGAACTGGATGGAGAAAAGGAGAGCAAAATACAAAGTGTAGTATCTCAGGATGAGTACATGAGGCTCAGCCTCAATAATACATAGCTGAAAAGGAGCACTTGATGGAGCACTGCGCTTGTGAAAGAACAGAGTGACAAAGGGGATGGAGATGCAGCACCTGCTCTGTGCAGTCTGTGTAGTCTTCTTTGTGCTTAACCCTGGAACTTTCAGGGGTTAGAATGGGTTGAGTTGTTTGTGCAGATATTCAATATTATCCTCATATCCTTGAGGAAATACCCTTTGCTCTGACAAATCCCTGTTTGATTTCAGTTTACGATCTGAGTACCTGGTGCTTCGTGTGTTTTTGCTGCATCATCTCATGTGGAAGAAAGGGGGAAAGGACAGTGAGAAGTGGTGGAAAGCAAGCCAAGCTCATCACCAACTTTTACCATCATCCCAGAGGAAGTTCTGTTTCATGCACAAATTGCTTGGCATATATTATTCATGGAGTCACTCAATGAAAACAATGAACTGTCAAATACAAAATAATCTCTTTTATTCACTCACGGACTTGGTCTCCCAAATCTAATTATTATTTGGAGAATTTAGGAGAGTTTTAATCCAAGCCAGTAGAATGTTGATTTTTTTTTTTAACCAAATTCTTATTTGTATTGTTAGGACAACATTTTCCATGGATCTCTCAATGTTCCTGTGTGTCTTATGATAGAGGCACTAATTGCTCTCTTATTCTGAGCTACCTCTTAGTGTTTATATACCAAACAGCCTTGAAAAGATAGCTCCAAAACAAAGAGCAGACATGTTGCTCTAAGCAAAGGGCGTGCATGCATACCACCAATTACAGAAGATGAAGCTTCTTCTGCTCTAATGCAAACCACTCTGTGTGCAGCCATCTTTCTGGGCTTATTCATGTCTCCCTGTGGGACTTGGGACAAGGGAAAATATGCTGATTCTCATGCCCTTTGCTACGCCATGAGTAATAAAGTCCTTTGTCTCTGACCCAGGAATCTTGTGCCTTCCACCAGCATCCGTGAGCTGCTAATGAGTTGTGGTTAACTTGTTAGCTTGTAAATCAAGTAACATTTCAGACAATTAACAGTTCTTGATGAGGTGGTGCTAAGGTTGAGATGTTGACAGAGATATACAACTGAGAACAATCCTAACATTCTCCTCTTCCCTTTCACTTCAATAAATGGGAGTTAGGCCAAGAAAATAAAGTGATCCAACAATTTTTATGAGCTTTAAAATAATTTGTCATCAGGAAGCAAAAGATTAGATTTATAAAATCTTTAGACTTATATTACTTTCTGTTGTAAATATTGTGTTCCAAATGGGCTTTGTGTGCATATGAGTGACCAATATTGAAAGTGGAAACAGGCAGAACTCACAAATTCAGAAAACACTGTAGTCTCTGGGAGCATCTGAGTGGCAATGTAAATTCAAGAAGTTCTCTAGGGCTAAATCTTTACCTAAATCTCAGTTTTATCTAATATATGATAGATAAACATACACTGATGTTTGTTAAACTGAATTAACTAAAAGTCATTTTGCTTAACTCAGTACACACATGATACACATGACCAGTACACAGTTAAACATTTACAAAATTTGTCGTCTTGATTGATTAAAAAAAACTGGTTTCAGGATAAAGAGAGAGAGGGAAAAAAAACAGTATTGTAGAAGGACTTCACAAGGCTGGGAAAATGCAGTTATGAGGAAGGGCTTCCTGGACAAATATGATTTGACAATAGAATAATCAAGTTTCCCAAAGAGCATGAAACTCCTCTGAACCATTCTTATCACTTAACAACAGAGGAAGAGGGTGATGCTGTAAATAAACCCTATCTATGCATATGGATATACCTATGGTTCCCTCATATTTGAGAGCTAGACTCAGCTATGTTATCTAGGCCTGTGGTTGTGACTGATAAGCTGGTATTCAACCAGCTGGGCTTGCCAGACCTGTGGATTAGGACTTCAGCTCCTCCTGGCAGAGCCTTGTTTTTATTTGTAAATCTGCACTTTTGCTAGGAGTCTGACTACCTGCACTCAGAAAAGGTTCCTACAGGCTCCATTCCCAGCACCTAGTTGATGCATCCCAAACTGGTTTCGATAGGGACCGAGTAAAGGGACAAAGTAGGGAATTAAATAGCTAATCCTACTAGGGGATTGTAAGTAAAGAAAAAAGTAGGGGAGACCCCTGTAAATTAATGCTCACTCAAGAAAGCATGTTTGCTTAACCACAAAACCAAGCAGGCTTGCTTAGCAACAAAACCATGCAACAGAAGCATGAGACATACCCCAAAACAATAAAACAATGGTGACATGAGACCCACTTCCTGCCCAGTGAGCTCAGTAGGTCAATGATTCCTAGGACATGCTCCTCTGGGCACATTAAAAAAAAAAAAAACATAAGGAAAGGGTGACATTATACTGAAACCTGAAATGATTTGCCATTTTTAGCATATGTTACCTCCTTTTTGCTTATTTCTATTGTGCCATGACAGTCCCAGCTTCACACTGTAGGGACAAGAAAACTCCCCTGCCCAATGTGGAGGAGGAACTGATAATGGAAGTGTGATGTCTACTAGACAAGAATGAGGAAGAAGGTGGTCTTTTCCCCCTCCCCTCTTTTCCTTTGATTATAAAACTGTAGCCCTGTTCTCAGGGTACAGCACCCTCTCGCCCACCTGCTTGTAAGCCTCACAAGCATCCTATTCTAATAAATCACTTCTTATCTATCACTTTGCCTCTCGTTGAATTCTTTCTGTGCTGAGACTTAAAGAACTGGAGCTCCTCAGAGACCCCCTGAAACAGCACTTAGCTGTTTCAGCTTCTCTCGTCATGCTCCAGTTAAGGCCCTCTACACAGCTTAGGACTTATAGCAAGTGTCTCACCAGATTGCAGCTGCTGTTTATGTTTATTATTTTTCATTATCATTTATGCTAATAGATTTATTATTTCCTCCATTAATTTTTTATGCTTATAGACTCCATATCTCAGGTCTCTAGCCTATTTTTTAAACTTTATCTTTTACAAAAATATAATTTTTACATATACACACATATGTACATATATATAACAAGATGTGTACAAATGTGTGCAAAAAAAATTCCTGTGTATCTATCAAACAGATCAAGAAATAAAATTTAAAACCCTCTTTCATGCTTTCTTTGAATAAGTACTCCTTTCTCCTATCAAAAGTAGTTAGTATCTTGACTTCTAACACTAGAGAGGAGTTTTGTCTTTTTTTGAACATCATGTGAATGGAATCAGACAATATGTATTTTTGTGTGTGTCTGTTCTCCTTGAATCAGAATTTTTTTTATATTTGTGAGATTCATCCATGATATTGCATATAGGCATTGTTATAATTCACCCCCCCTCCCACACACGCCATGCTTTATACACTGTACTGTTTATAGACTGTTGTGTTGTTTCCAATATTTGGCCATTATGAATAAGACTTCAAAAATCATTTTTATGCATCTTTTAGGGCACATATGTACACCACTCTGTTGGATATATAACTAGGAGTAGAACTGCTGGGTATATTACATATATGTGAAGTTTAATGTTATGTGTCAACTTGACTGGCCATGGGGTACTCCCACATTTAACATATTTCTGGGTGTGTCTGTGAGGATATTTCTGGATGATATTACCATTTGAATCAGTAGACTCAATAAAGTAGATTGTCCTTTCCAATGTGACAGGCATGATCTAATCCACTGAGGGTCTGAATAGAATGAAAATAGAGAGAAGGAGGAATTCCTGTCTCTTTGCTTCCTGTCTGCTTGAGTTGGGTCATTTCATCTCATCTCTGGCTCTCAGACTGGGATTTAAACCATCAGCAGCTCCCCTGATTCTCAGGCCTATGGATTTGGACTGAAGTACACTATTGGCTTTCCTTGGTCTCCAGCTTGCAGAAGGCAGATTTTGGGACTTCTTAGCCTCTGTAATCATGTGAACCAATTCCTCAAAGTAAATCAATCTCTACATATATATATATATATATATATATATATATGTGTGTGTGTGTGTGTGTGTGTGTATAGTATATACACACTCACAGACACACAAAGACAAAAATATGTATATATGTCTTACTGGTTCTGTTTCTATGGAGAACCCTGACTAATACAACATGTGTGCTCAGTTTAATAGATATGAATAAATACTTTTCTAAAGAAGTCGTGTTAATTGCAGTCCTACCAACAGTATACAAAGGTTCCACTTCCTTGTCAGTAATCAATACTGTCAATTGTTTAATTTTCTTATGTCTATGTAGTATCACATTGAACATTAATTTGCATTTATTTGAGGGCTGATGAGGTTTAATAACTTTTTTTTTTTTTTGCGGTAAGCGGGGCTCTCACTGTTGTGGCCTCTCCCACAGGCTCCGGAGCACAGGCTCCGGATGCGCAGGCTCAGTGGCCATGGCTCATGGGTCCAGCTGCTCCGCAGCATGTGGGATATTCCCAGACCGGGGCACGAATCCATGTCCCCTGCATCAGCAGGCAGACTCTCAACCACTGAGCCACCAGGGAAGCCCTTAATAACTTTTGATATAGTATTTGGCCTTTTGCAATGTTGGTGTTGTGTCATTTTCTCTTTTTCTTTCTGAAGCTTCAATTACACATGTTAGATCCTTTGTTTCTGTGTTCCCTTTGTTTTATGCTTTTTTCTGAACTTCCTATCCTTGTACTTCTCTAGACCCCAGTCTGTCCATTTTTTATTCTCTTATATTCTAATTTATTAATTTTTCTTCAACTGTGTCTAATCTGCTCTTAATGCCATTTATTGAGTTCTTGATCTCAGTTATGACAATTTTATTTTCAAAATATTGGCTGATTTCTTTTTTTAAATTTTTATTGAAATATTTTATCTACAATGTTGTGTTAGTTTCAGGTGTACAGCAAAGTCATTCAGTTATATATATATATATATATATATATATA
>NW_020175671.1:1088291-1122406 GCF_003031525.2 Neophocaena asiaeorientalis asiaeorientalis
TAATTTATCCCCCCCCCACCCCTTTCCCCTTTGATAGCCATAAGTTTATTTTCCATGTCTGTGAGTCTATTTCTGTTTTAGAATTAAGTTCATTTGTGTCATTTTTTAAGATTCCACAAATAAGCAATATCATATGATATTTGTCTTTGTCTGGCTTACTTCACTTAATATGATAATCTCTAGGTCAATCCATGTTGCTGCAAATGGCATTATTTCATTCTTTTTTATGGCTGAATAATATTCTATTGCATACATATGCCACATTTTCTCTATCCATTCATCTGTCAATTGATACTTAGGTTGCTTCCATGTCCTGGCTATTGTAAATAGTGCTGCTATGAACATTGGAGTGCATGTATCTTTTTGAATTATAGTTTTGTCTGGATATATGTTCAGGAGTATGATTGCTGGATCATATGGTAGCTCTATGTTTAGTTTTTTAAAGAAATTCCATACTATTCTCCATAGTGATTCCTTTTATTGTTGCCAGTTCTCTACTGAAATTCTCTTTCCTCTAATTTATTGAACAAATCAATCACAATTGTTTTAAAGAGAGTATATCTTTGATAACTTCCAGTGAATATATTTCTAGTTTCTCTTTTCCCTCACTCGCTCTCTCTCTCTTCTCTCTCTCTCTCTCTCTCTCTCTCTCTCTCTCTGTCTGTCTTTCTCATTCTCAGTTCCTTTTTGGTCAAGTTGTCTAATCTCCTGCTAATTCTGGTAACATTTAATTAAATCCTGGAAAATTTTAGAGATAATTTGAGGTGCTAGAAGATTATATTTTTCTCTAGCAAGAATTTAATTCTCCTTCTAAAAGGCAAATATATGTTACATTAATGCATCTAGCAATTGAACTGATTTGAAGCACTTTGTGAGGCTTGGCCTTCTTCATGACTAGTTCTAGAGTATAGATTTTCTGGAGTTCCAGCCAGAAACCTGGTTGGTTGGCATAGCCCTTCCTTCCGGGGTTTCCAATTTATATAAAAACAAATAAAAAACAAAAAAAACCCCTAAAATGAAGCAAAAAGAATGCCCAATTAATTTTGAACTTTGAATTACTAATATTATGTGAGGCATATTATGCTAAAATTTTTTTGTTTGTTTTTTATCTGAAATTCAAAGCTAACTGGCATCTTGTATTTTATCTGGCAGTCTTGTCGGACCTGATCTTCAATTTCCCATTAGCCAACCCTGTGAGATTTTTGCAGCTTCTGCTCAGATTCTCTTCTACCAATTTCTATTTAGCTTCTGCTTTGGAAATGGCAAATACCTCATGGTGAAATTTGGGGCTGAATACTGGGCTTACCACCAAGCTTCCTTTCTTTCTTAATCTTGATCTCTTAAGTCTTCACACAATTGTAACTGTGATGTTTTCTAGAAAATTTTGTTCTAGACACCAGTAATGAAATAGAAATCTTAGGTTGGCCAGGATTCAAACTTCAAATACACTTATTAAAGTTACTATTTTTGATTAATTGTTTCATTATTAATAGCAATATTAATACTGCTAATAATAGAAGATAACATATTGAGCACACGATGTGTGCCTGGTAATATTTTAAGTGTTTTTCATAAATTGACTAATTCTCACTATCTGTATGCCCATTTTTCAGATAAAGTATTAAGCGCCTGCATGAGATATTTGCTAATGTCTGAGAAGTACAATCACAGAGAAATCAGAAAACATTTACCGCTCTCAGCTGGAGCTTGCCACGGTGCCTAGTACTAAATTTTCACTCTATGAATAATAAATTATGGTCACTAGATAGTTTTCTATTCAGGTAGCACACATCCCATTAGCTGTTTGAATTTATTGGCCTTGGTAATGCCTACCTCATTCAGAATCTTAGTCTTTAAATAGCATTATACTTTGGTTGGTGTGTTTCCCCAGACAATTTCAGAACCATGTTTTTCCAAACCCTGTTTTTACAGCAGTAGACCAATACCCCAAACACATGAAACTTATTTACTCTGGTTGAAGAAAATTAGAGTGACACAACCCACTCAATTATCTTTCCCTCTCAC
Source organism: Neophocaena asiaeorientalis asiaeorientalis (assembly GCF_003031525.2). NCBI lineage: Eukaryota > Metazoa > Chordata > Mammalia > Artiodactyla > Phocoenidae > Neophocaena > Neophocaena asiaeorientalis. The sequence continues at coordinate 1,090,317 of NW_020175671.1, forward strand.
CGCTGTGGACTGAGAACCATCTAGAAATCTCTAGGACTCTGGGACAGCAAATATTTTTGGAAAATGTCTACTGTCTATCCAACCTGATTGGTCCAGAAATTTTATGATAGTAAAATATGATTCCAGCTCATGGGCATAGCTGATTGATCAGGACTGGGAACCTGATGCAAGCGGAGCCTAACTCTCCTCCAGCGTTTGGAAAAATAAGCTGAGGAAAGAGCTGAGCTTTAAGGCATAAAGGAATCAATTCTCAGTCCTATTACAGATAACTTGGATTTTTCTCAGGAGTTTCCTGCTTGGAAACATTGATTCTTTACTTATTTCTACTGAGGGAAATTACCAGAAATTTATTATGAAGTCTGTCAGATGGTAAGCCTCTTGGAGGGCCCAGGCCATGTGCTTTTGTCACGGGGCACCCTCTGCAGCAATGATCGTAGTTGTACTCATGTTTCTTGAGGACAGAGCAAAACCCTGGAAGAAGGTGAATCTGCAAAGATCAATTATAGGAGGAACTGGTCTAAGTTCAGAAATTCTAACTCATCAGTGCACTAGGTCTCTGGTTCTTCAGTTAACTTCAGAGGGTGTCATGCAATCTCTCTGGTCAGAAAGAAAAAAGGATTTTCTTTTGTAGTTATTTAAAATGTAGAAAAGAGATGACACAGAAAGAAACAAATAGAAAATAGTACAGGTTCACAACTACAAAAAGTCAAAAAATCTGACTAAAACAAAGAAAGATAGATGAGGGTGAGAGAATTTTTTTAAGAACTATAAAAAGAGTGGAAATCTTTATCTTCTGAGGGAACTGGAGGCTCAGTCCAATATTTTTTTTTTCTCCAAGAAAGTCTGATTGCTGAAAAGGAAGGAAAGAAAGAAAGACGAGATGAAAAGTGACAGAGGGAGAAAGAATGGAGTGAAGGTCTTTAGAATCTACAAGTTTCACAAAAGTAGCATGCAGATACTTGAGAAATCACCAAAGCAGAGGTGACTTGAAGTAACAGATGATTCAAGCAGGATCGTTTCAACAGAACAGTGATATCATCAAAGTAGGAGAGAGTAAAAATCAGTACAAGGATAGCAACTCTGCTCTTCATCCTAAAAGTCATCTTGGGCACATAGGGCCAAAAATGCTGAGGGCAGAGCTGTGTAGATTGCATATGGATGAATTTAGCTGTGTCAGTTTAACCAGTTTCATTTATATGAGGTATTTTGATGGCAATGAACATGGATTTGGAGCTAGAGATCTGAATTTAAAACCCAACTTTTTGAATGTGTTTTCTTATTTGTAATATGTAAATAATAAAGTTTATCTAGTGACTTTTTTTACATCTGGTAATTATGAACCAAGGTAACCAAAGCCATGAATCTGTCCCTGAAGAAAAATTCCTTGGAAGGGCTGGATCTCTGATGCTATATGAAGTGGGGTCCCATTCTCTCTGCTGGTAATGGGGACATCAAACCCAATGTTCCATGGTTATTAAAAGATCCATTTTAAACAGTAATATTAAGAGAATCTAAAAAATAAAACACAGGAATATATATAAAATGAAACAGAAATAGACTCAACAAACTAGTGGATACCTGTGGAGAGAAGGAAGGGGGAGGGGCAAGACAGGGATATGGGATTAAGAGATATTGGTTTTAACATTTCACGGAAAACCCCGAATGAACTTTTTGGTCAACCCAATACAAACTACTACGTATAAAATAGATAAGCAACAAGGATCTATTGTACAGCACAGGGAAATACAGCTATTATTTTGTAATAACTTCAAATGGAAGTTATTTATAATCTATAAAAATATTGAATCACTATGTTGTACACCTGAAACTAATATAGTATTGTAAATAAACTACACTTCAGTTAAAAAAAATAACAAACAAATTTTAAAATAAAACATTTTAAAAAGAGATTCTGACTGTGAAAAATTTTCATATGTGAAGTGCGTTTGTTCTGCAGCATTCAAAAATTGGATATAAATAAAGATGACAGAATCTATCAAAATGAAACAGTGCAGACAAATCTGTGCATAATGCTCCTTGTTTTTTCATTCTTTTCTCTCTTTTGTGGTTCAATCAATATTTTTGTAGATTATACTCTATTTAAAGTTATTACAAAATAATGGCTGTGTTATATCCCTGTGTTCATGCTTTTCTATTCCTTACTCAACAGAGCATTTTAAAGTGAACTACACCCAAACAGTACAATTTCAGGTCACAGAGGCCAAGAAAAACAACTCTTTAAACAGGAGAGTGCCACTTCAAAAAAATACTACATGGGGGAAAGAATAATTCTACTTGAAAAACTCAGAAATAAGACCAAAAGAATATAAATATATTTCCTCAGGCAGACTCTGTAGGCACATTATTTATTTTACTTTCTCTTTCACAAGGTAAGGAAGTCAGCCAAAGAAGAGATTTGCTTTATTTTTCAACTTAAGGACTATGTATACATTAAAATGGACATACTGCTGTCTTCTTTGAAGAATTCTGGTATGATTATCATGGAGTGGTGTCCTGTAGACCAAAGAGCCTTTGTTGTATTTTTTTTCTGCAGTTGATTTCTCCACCCCACTTATATTTTAAGTAGAAATGTTGATGCTGCTTTTGTGCCTGCAGAGCCCTCCAGTCATGGGATGGGAGTATGAAAAGTCAAGGATATTAACTTAATAGGTTACGCTTCCGCAGCCCCTTCATTTCTCAAATTTGTTTCTGGCATGAGGCAGCAACAGATTTTCCACTGCTGCAGTAGGAGACCAAGGAAATTGCTTTTTAGCTCTTCTCTGTTGCCCAAGGTTATTTCCCAGACTGTTGGTATCCAATTTGGATTGTTCTGTAAGCAGCCCAAATGTCAATCAAATAATAATTTATACAGTGACATATATTAGGATAGACATGGAAGAGAAGAAGCTGATGCCAAAGAAATAGCTACAAAGCTGATTATTATAGTTATAAAAGTCATCTTGGGTACTAGGGCCCAAAATGCTGAGGGCAGAGCTATGGAACACTGTACATGGATCAACATACTTGCTTCAATTAACCAATTACATTTATATGAGGCACTTTGGTTATTGTGGTTTCTTCTCTAACTCATCCTGGAAATATTGAAACATGGTTTGGAACTAAGGTCCCAATGAAAAGAAGAGTCTTTTGACTGGCATGACTAGCTATCTTGTAATACAAAATCAGAGAACACCAGAATAATAAACAAAGTTGGGTGAAATTCCATACAGTCTATAGTAGAAATAATATTAAAAGTATCAACTTGCTGGCAAGACCAGGATGGCACGTGCCTGCACCTTTCCGTCATGTGCTTTCATGTTCTTTGCTTTTTTTTCTCCTATTACCTGTACACTGTGAGGTTCTCCACAATCAAAGAGGTCTACGATCAGATAAATTTGGGAAGCTGAATATTGTCAACTTTTCCCACAGCTATTTGACCATAAAACACTTGATTTTTTTTATCACGTAACATTTATATGAATAGTAAAGTGGGGGAATCATCTTCTGTTAACTTAAAGTAGTAATCAAGAACTACAGATATTAAAATGTTTTTTCCCTACTTTATTGGATATGTGGTCAAAATATTCAATGCTACATTCTCTCTGTTGGTGAGAGGAGAACTCCAATAACAGTGTTAAACACTTACTAATCCAGTGTCTCTTTCCTGCCAAGTTCCTCCAGGTCTTGGAGTTTGTGGGTCTTGAGAGCTTCCTCCTCTCCTCCCCTGGTGCAGCCCTCCTGTCCTCAGCTCTCACCAAGGCAGAAGGTGAGACACCCAGCGGTTTGGTGTCTCCTCATGCTTTAATCCAGGGATCAAAAGTTGGCTTTGGAGACCTGAAAGTAAATAGTATATGTATTTTAATAATAATACTATCTAGTATTCATTTATTTATTCATCTATGCATTCACTGTTTTTTCTAACTTTTTTTCTATGATTTATCTTTTGTCCATCTCTATCTATGGCCTCCTGCTCCTTTCAAGTCACAATTTTGTAAAATTTCTGTATAAACATGTATGTATTAGTTAAGGTACTACTAACTGCAGTAACAGGCAAACCCTCAAATCTTAACCATCAATCCACTACAAGATTATTTCTCCATACGTGAAGTTCAAAGTAGGCATTACGATTCAGTCTCCTTCCAATTTGTGCTCCATGATCTTCATTTGGCGTCCAAAGTCTCTGCAGGGGGGAAAAAGTGTGGAGGATCACACTTGAGAGGTTTCATAGGCCAGGTGTGAAAGAGGCACAGATCACTTCTGTTCTTGTTCCATGGGCTACAGTGTAGTCACACAGCCCACCCAACTGTAAGGAAGATCAGGGAAGACAGTCAAGCTATTTGCCAGGCCTGTGAGAGCTTTCGAAACACTGGCACTGAGCATCTCTAACCTGAGGAGGGCTGGGAAGACTGCATTTCAATTGTTTGGGGAGAAATTTCAAGCTGCTGGCTGAATTAAAATGAAAGGTGAGGGCTTCCCTGGTGGCGCAGTGGTTGAGAGTCTGCCTGACGATGCAGGGGACGCGGGTTCGTGCCCTGGCTCGGGAGGATCCCACGTGCCGCGGAGCGGCTGGGCCCGTGAGCCATGGCCGCTGAGCCTGCGCGTCCGGAGCCTGTGCTCCGCAACGGGAGAGGCCACAACAGTGAGAGGCCCGCGTGCCGCAAAAAAAAAAAAAAAAAAAATGAAAGGTGAAATATTGTATCTTACCAATGCTCTTACATGTTTCTCTAAGAACAGAGATTCTTAACAAAAAGAATTTACCAAGAAGACATATTTGACAAGTAACAAAAAATTTATTATGTGAGCATGATTCCAGTTAGGTAGGAAGGTGAATAATGGAGAAAAGCCAAATATTCATGAAGCATACACAATTCTCTAAAGGAATCATCTTTATACAAACAATGAGCACACTATACTTGCATTTCATTGAAAATTTAATGGGCAGTTTAGACTTTTTTAAGCTTTGTCTTATCATTTTTATTACAAAACCTAAGTTCTAAACCAGCTCCCTGACAGCAATAAATTTCAAAACCTTCTCAAACGTGACATTCCGTTTGCTACACATGCTATATTGCATTCGTAGGAGAAAATTTCATAAGTCCCAAAGATTTAATATTCTTATTATAAGAAAAAAGTTTTCAAAGTCACCACCATTTGAATATCCAAAACTTTCTCTAGATCCAAAGAAATAAAAGAAAAACCTGATATGATGATAAATATCTTCATTAAACAAAAGATATGCAGAATAAAGGGCTCTCTTACCTCACTATAACTGACAGTATTAAAAACAGTAATCAAATAAGAAAATTGAGGTTTTGGTTTTCAAGAAAATGTACTTTTTCCTCAAGGTCCAGATTGATTTTAATAACTGTTGACGCAGTTGTTTTCAACAGAATTTATGGTTCAATTATGCAAATTGCTTTTAAAAAATAATGGTACACACAGAACTTCTGTCAGATATTTTCCTTGGCTACTTCTTCTAGCTTTCACTTACTCCCAAATTCCTACCAATTCCTTCCAAATTCCTTCCACATTTCTGTTTCCAGACCTTTTGGCTAAAAAGCAATAAATCTTCCTCCAGCAAATATCCTCATATTCTATGCTCAAACATAAATGTGTAAAAAAAATGATTAGAAGAAAGTCAGAGTATATGTGAGTCCTTATAGCATACTGACTAAATTGGATTTTGCTCTTTCTATTTTTTTTCTTAGTCTGTCTATTACTTTGGCCATACAAAAGCCAAAACATTTTATTTCCAGGTCTCTTGGCTTTTACACATTTCATCACTATGTTTTGTCCACTTGGGTGGACAGTGTTAGAAATATTTAAGATCAAGTTGTAATGTTGACTCCTCTCTGCTCCTAACAGCCACTCTGTGGCTTCTGCAGAAGACCAGTTCTATCACTAAGAAACTTACCCTCAGACCTGACAATTGATACTATTGCTGGTTAATTTTTTTGACCAGGATTAATCTGTGTGGTCCATATTGAAAATAATTAAATTCTTGTGGGAAGGCTAACCCTTCAAAGAGTTGGAGAAACAAGCAGCTCATTTTATTCTTCATTTCATGACAAGTGGGGGTCGCAATACTCATATCAGATGAAATAGACTTTAAAACAAAGACTATAAAGAAAGATAAAGAAGGACACTACATAATGGTAAAAAGGATCAATACAAGGAGAGGATATTATTCTTCATTTCAAGCTTGAGTAAGAAGTGTGTTTGTTTTCTATATTTATTTGTGTCCTCTGCTTCTTCTTGCTAGATAAACTTTTCAAGACAAGACCAAAATTTGATATTTTTTATCATGAATTCTGAACACAGGTATAATGCTAATGATCATTTACATACTGGTAATTGTCTAAACAGAACATATTAATTAGGAATTCAATATTCAGGTCATTTGACTTGTCAGAAGAACATAGGTGTTGCTATTCTTACTTATCTTTTGAGATCCAAAAGGAAATGGAATTTACCAGTTGCAGGGGCATCCCTTCAGGAATAAGTGGCTTAAAATTGAGAAATAACTAGTGTTTTATATGTGAGAGATTTTAAGTGACGTGAATGTTAAAGAAAAGATTGTAAAGATATAGTATCCAAACATAGCAGTAATCCATGAGAGAAAAATGATTGAAAGAAATTTGTAACTGTAAATTATTTTAGAAAATATGGAATTCCCTTTGTAATGAGCAAAATATTAAATATTCATAGTACAATGCTTATTTATGAACTGTAATCAGCATTCTATAAAAGTGTTGTGAAATGATCAGAACATGTTAATTACCTAATTAAATACAAATTTGACTAAAATAAAGTATAGCATGTTAACCTAAGTTTAATTTAGATCAATTTACATGTAATTACTTTAAGTTGAAGGGAGCTTTCACCAAATACAGATTTTACAAATCATTTATGCACTCGTTCATTTACTACACAAAGATATTTTTTACATGAGGTCAATGTTCTAAGTTTTCTTTGATTTATCTATGAACACCCACTATGTTCCAGACACTGTGCCAGTGGTGGCTGATACAGGGCAGTTTAAACAAAGGAAGGAAATAACTAGCCCGTTCTGGACCTTCAGATCTCTGCCCAGATGTTCCTCCTCAAGCCTCCCCTGACTGCCCCATCTAAGTTAGGTTCCACAGTAATTGCTGTCATAGTTTGTATGCTTCCTTTGTAGGACTTATCACCACTAGTTTATTTGTTTGTCTACTTATATATTACACTTCTATCCTCCACAATGTAAACTTTATGAAGGCTTACATGTCTTGTTTGTAAGCATATTAGCTACTCAACTAATGCATGGAAGAGACATGAATTAGTTAAGGTAGTATGACTTGACGGCTTAAGGTAAATAGGAGCTTTTCTCTTAGTGATATAAAGTACAGTTAGAGTGAAACCAGAAGCCAGTCTATAAGAACTAAATCATGTACTCCTATCTAGATGGAAGTATACATATTGATACACATTATTGAGATGTATATTAACACTTTCTAGTGGTACATGCTAACACATGTCATGCAGAACTATAGCCTGAATGTATGGGTCCCCCTCCCAATTCATATGTTGAAACCCAACCCTTTGGGAGGTGCTTGGGTCATGATTGTAGAAACCTCATTAATGGGATGAGCACCCTTATGAAAGAAACCCCAAAGAGCTTCCTCATCCTTTCCAGCATGTGAGGATACAGCCAAAAAGACGGACACTTATAACCCAGGAAGTGAGCCCTTGCCAGACACCAAATCTTCTGGCACCTTGATCTTGGACTTCCCAGCAACCAGACTGTGAGAAATAAGTTTCTGGTGTTTATAAATTGCCCAGTCTATGGGATTTTTGTTATAGCAGCCCAAAAGGACTAAGACATATAAGTATACATTTTAACACACATTACAAAGGTACTTATTAATACATGTTATGGAGGTTCATGCTAACACACCATAGGAGTACACATTAGCATATTATGGAGTTACATGTTAACACATTATGGAAGTATGTGTTAACACACTATAGAGGTACGTGGTAGCATGTGTTATGGAGGTACATGTTAACACATGTTACAGAGGCACACATTAAAGTGCATTATGGGGTAGAGGCTAACACAGTTATGGAAGTACATCTTAGCATATGTTATGGAGGCACATGCTGACACAGAGCATGGAGGTGCATGTTAACATATGTGCATGAGCTTATTGATACATGTTATGGAAGTACATGCTAACACATGTCATGGAGGCACGTGATAACACATATGTTATGGAAGTACATATTAAGAGCTGAGGAAGCACTGGGGATGGATCAACTAACCTTACTTAAGAATGAGTAAATGATGTTTGACTTGGGTATTATATGACAAATTAAAGTTTTCTAGGTAAAAAATATTCAATATAGAACATAAAGCTGAAGATAAGCTAAAGGGCTAAAAGTGTGATAAAAACTATAAAATAAAGGGCTTGTAGACCTAACATCTCAGGTCTGAAGGAGAGGCCATCACAGCTCTGCTTGTGGATAGGGTCACTTCCAAGTTGCTGTTAATGAGCCAACCAGAATCTATGTCACATTTTGTTTCCCTTTAATGTTTTAAAAAGACCCTCTTTATAACTATTGCAATCCCTTCTTTTTTTTGTCTAGATGTGGCACAAAACCTGCAAATCTGGATATGGAGGGAAGGATCATTGGGGAATCATGGAAGTAGTACTGGTCAGTTTTGGTCCTCAAGGTTTGATTGGGAAGCACACTGGCTGCCTGGAGGGGAGCTGGGGAGAGAAGCGACAGGATGGTCATAGCATGAAAAAGGCAGTGATAGTGGTTATGAAGTCAAGACACAGGGGTACTTCTGGGAGCCCTGTTTCTTTCAGGGTAAAAGATGAAGTCACTCCTGGTGAGCAGATAGCCTCTACAGAGGGTGCAATCATGCCTCCGGGAGAGGAGGATAAGCTGCCCTTGTCCACCTGTGCTACATTGGCCATGAGTGAATAAATGAGTGCTAGTACTTTAAATGATAACTGGGACTTTTCGGAATTTATAGCTTTGTTATATAATCTTCAGATTAAATATGTGCGGTTTTTCATATTGAGTACGCCTCAGCCTGTACCAGTATCTTGAGGGTGCATTTAACTGAAGAACTTTAGGCTTCCTATAGTGGTTTGTTGATTGAGTTGAAACACTCAAACAGTGACCTCAGTCTTTGTGTTAGAAGAGATTTGTCACAAGTTTTACATATATTATGTTTACAAACATAATCCCAACTTCTAAGGTACAGTTAGAGTATACCAATCAGGCAACCCATAAGTATTTTTTGAATGCATACTCGTCATTCATTTATTCACTGAATTATTTTTTCAAATGTGTCTGTATTTTTTTGTTTGTTCAGCACTTTGCCAAGTTTAATAAGCATAGAAAGTGGTCCTTAAAGAGGATTCATTCTAATGCTTTTGGCATACTTGTTGACACATAGAGTTAGTAATTACAGAATTTTTAACCAGACTGTATTTGTGAGCTGGTACAGAACCAGTACAGAAGGCATTTCAGTGTTCCTCTTATAGCAAATAATGCACAGTGATCCTCTAACACCCAAAGCTTCCAGGAAGGAGGGTATACCATGAGTGGCTTTGAAGTTAATGAAAGTCTAATAAATTTTGGATTTTGGTAGAAACATTTCTATTGAATATATATAGTAATGCTACATATTGGTATAATGTAAAACTGAACTCAGAGAAAATTTTTTACAATTATAAAGTGTTCCTTAAATTGACTATGAATGCACTGAATGAGTTTATTGAGGTAAACACTCATGTTACTCCTGAAATAACATAAAGAGGGGTACACCTGGCTCAGCAAAATGTATCAATTACTGAAGGACATTTTTTTCTACTCTGAATAGGTTAATCATAGAGTTCTGAAATTTTAATTGACTGGTGTTTGATACGCCTTTGAGCAAATCAGAACCCTATTGCCTACCGTATATTGATATTTTTTTCACAGAGAAATTTACTAAAAATGATAAAAAGAAAGAACTCCTCTATGACTTAAGCTAAATGTTAGAGCAGCTCACTGTTCATTCCTGTCTGATAGTGCACAGTGCTGCCAGCCACCCTCCTGGCCTGTATAATACAACCAGACACATGTGGGTATGCTCCTCAATCGCTGTTCCTTGCGCACAGTTTCAGCTCAGCATTGTACGCTGTAGATATCCTTGCTCTCAGTGAATGTCTCCCTCTTTTGCTCTGCCTTTGTCATTAGTCTGAAAACTTGGAACAACTTATCTATGATCTTTAGTTTCTCTTCAAGATTGTGATTTTTAGATTTGCTGCTTGTGGCCACCTCAGGTAAACATTCCACCTGAACTTCTCCACCCCTGAGAGACCTTCTCTTTACCCCTTTCTCACATTTCTCACCTGGTGAGCAGATCCTGGGCAAATTTTCCCTTTGCAGTGTAATTTGCCTTTGCTAGTGGGTAAACCATTGCAGTTTTCAAGTGCTGTTAAGAATTTTAGGTTTCCTTATTATGGAAATAATAAAAGATAAGTTAATTAAGTGATATTTAAAGTGCAATTATTTTTTTAAAAGGAGAAGACATCAGTACTTATATCTTTGAGCTCCGTTTAAAAGAGTTTTGATGAATATGGAAGACCACCATGATTTTTCAGGGTACAGTGACACCAAGTATACATCTTTTCAGGTTCTTAGCTAAGTCCACTTTCCACCACACTATCGCTTCCACATTCTCAACTACATTATGGCTGTGATTAAATGATCTCCCACATATGAAGTACCATTGTAAAACTGAGCTCTCTGTTTGTTCCTTCTGGGTTTGCCACTAAGGAAGTTATTCGAGATACATATCAAATCTCCTGGATTGAGATGAATTGGCATGAAATATGATCTGAGGACCATGAGGGATCTACCAGTATCTTTGTGTCACTGCAGTCTCATGGAGAGGCTTTTGTGAGTCCCTGTGGGCCAAGAGCTAGAGGCGTGAGAAACCGTAGCTGCATGGTCACAGATGCTGTAAACCCCTCCTTCCTCTGTGTGTCAGCCATCTCCTTAGCAACACATTTTCTCTCTTGCCTTTGGAAATTGTTATTGACTAGAAACATTCTGGGTTGTTATAGTAATGAAGATGACTAAAACCAAGGCCAAGAGATAACTGCTTTCCTCCCCAGTAGGAAAAGAACTCTCCCATGAATGTACATTAGTCGTTAGTTGAGCATTCCCCTCATACTTGATGGCTTTATAGGGACCCTCGTGCTGAAGTCCCATAAGCTGGGTTTGAAAATACCTTGGAAACCCAAGTGAATTCTGCCAGGAAAAGGACAATTCAAAATTCATTATAAGAACCAATTCTAGGAAAAAATTCAAGAAGTATGGCCCACTTTCTAATTTGTGTCGTGTTAAACTGAAGGAACTATAAACTTATTAGCTACCACTTAGAAAACGGAACGGTGCAGCACCACAATTATGTCACATTTTTAAAAGAACACAAGTTTGGGGAGACACTGTAAATAGTAAACCTTAACTACTGATAAATAATGTACCGAGTCAACCAAAGGTTTTTCTTGGAGACTTGAAAGTAAAAGGAGGAAATGTATTCAAGTAGATAATCATTTATGTAATCCTTGCCAGCTATGAGTGCAAATGAGGTGACACCAATATTTTCCTGGCCCCTGAATTCACCTGGTAATGCAGCATTTTTATCATCACTTAAAATCTCTCATAGGATTATTGTTGAGCATCTGTGGGGTTGTCACACGTGAGACTATGAAAATGTTGTACACCAGGTTCTGCTTTGACCCTTCCCAGATGCCCATTTCCCTCCACAGCCCATGAGGGCATTTCACATTAGTTTAAAATTTCATATTTTTTTTAATTTTAAAAAATAATTTTATGTAATAAAAAGTAAAAGTCCTTGTCCAACCATCCTGGTGGGTCACCTGTGTCTCTCACACAGATCACTCAAGTTAATGGGGAAGAAAGAACAGGGGGCCCAAGTCTGAGGTTATAAATAATAGAAAATAAAAGATCTTCCATCTCCAGCGGGGGAATAGATGAGAGGATAGGAGAGCAAGATGGGGTAGGGATGGGCAGGGGCAGAGCATAAACCCCCCACCCCTGCTGGACCCTGGCCCTGCGCACTTTGAGGCCCTTCCCATTCAAGGCACTTGTCAGGAATTCCACAGATCCCCAAGGGGGAGATAAGGGGCTGGGGGGCTGGGACTTCTCCGAGCTGCTGGGGGAAGAGACACAGATCACTCTTCCCTCCACTCATGGAGGTCTCAGGTCACAGCCAGGACAATCTTCAGTTCCATGGGGGGTGGAAGGGGAGCTGCCGGGAGGGATGAGATTGAACTGGTTGGAGGGGAAAGAGAAGAGAGCAGGCACATTAGAACCCAAGCAGCTGTCCCTTCATCCAATGCCGTCCAGTGTGGGGTGTGGGGGGAGTGTTGATAGGTCCGGCCTCCTCAAGGTGTCTCATGGGGCTGTCAGAAGCACAGATCAATCGCTGTTTCCCAGTGAACCAGAGCTCTTCCTCATGTGCCCAGCTCAGCCCCCCACATCCCAGCCTGACGTTGTCTGCTGTGCTGACCTTACCTGGGCTAAGTCAGGAGACAGTTGGGTTCACTGAGAGCTGAGGAGGCAGCGGGGAGGGGGGCTGCTGGATCACAACTGAGGGAGGATGGAAAGAAGCAAAGAACAGAGCCAGGAGCAAGCCCCTGGTGGCAGCGACTGTGGCTTCTGCTCACCCTACATCACAGACAGGTGCAGGTCGGCAGGTGCCCTGTGCAACAGCCCTGCCTCCAAGACCCCTCACTCCCCACCCAGAGCCCGTGCATCCTGCCCTACCTGCAGTGCGTCAGCCAAATTCCTCCAGCTAATGAGAACTCATGAATCCTGTCATCAGCTCCTCCCGGACATCCAGGCACCTGGCCAGGCTGCTCACCTTGGGAGTGTCCGATGTAGGGGTAGGGTGAGGGTATGGAAGCTGAGAATGCAGGCACCCCACTGTGGGGCATTGCACCTTGAGGGGAGCCCCCATGGCTCTGGGGTAGGTGCAGCATCATCATCTGGGGCAGGTGGGGGGCCCCAGGGTGAGGAGGCTGGGCTGTTGTGATTCCAGTTTGGACATGGGCGTGGGTAACATGGGCCATATTGGTGACACCATGGGGCAGCTGCTGGTGGGCATGGATGGAATACACAGTGGCTGGTTGGGGGAAGCTGCTTTGATGGGACTGGGCAGAAGGTCCGGGTGGCAGAGAAGGTGGTGTACCTGTCAGGACCCCTGGGTGGTACAGGCTCTGCTATGGCTATACACTGCCCAGGTACACTGCCACCTGGTGCTGGATGGGACCAGGGTCCACATGCTGGGACTGCAGTTGGCTCCCAATAGGCATGGTGGCTGGTTGCGGCTGGTGCGCATGGAGCTACATGGCATGGTGCAGATAGGACTGGTGAACCGTGGCATAAAGGGCTTGGGGGGTGGGCTGCTCTGCAGAAGTGTACTGAGGGGTGAAGGGTGACACAATGGCCTGGGGATGGCTCCCTGACATCAGCATGCATGGGTTGCTTTGAAGCATGGGGGCAAACACTGTCTGTGAGGGGTAGGGGGCTATGGGCTGCATCATGGTGGGCTGGCCTGGGAACTGCTGTGGGTTGTAGGGGATGTAGGAAGAATAAGGTGTGGCAACCACCAGAGGTGGGGCAGAAGCGGTGGCGGTGGCCTGCATCATCAGAGGGGCTGAAGCTGTCTGGTATTTGTCCGAGTGCTGGGAGGGCAGGGAGCCTTTTGCTCCCTGGTACTTGTCCTGCTGTCCAGGCATTGAGTTGGACACAGGATTTCTGTCCTGAGGTGCCTGAACAGCTGGTCCCTGAGGTATGTAGGAAATGTACTGGGGGCTTTATAGCCCACTCTGACCTGCTGTCAGCACTGGGATGGAGGGAGTTGAATGAGTCCAGGGCCCAGGAGAAGTTGGAGTATTGATTGATTTATTAACACACAGCAGGGGCTTAGTGGGATTGAACTCCTTGGCCTTAGGGTTCAGTGTTGACTTCTTCACTTGTTCAGCAACAGGGACCTCATCCTTGTCATCTCTTTGGCTTGGGCAAGGCAGAGGGGGCTGATCCCGCCCCTCGGTGCCTCCTGCTGTTGGCAGGGGTAGTTCATCCTCCTTAAGCGATACGGATTCTAAAAGGAAGAAACAGCCCCCATGGAGTCTGAAGCCAAAAGACCTCCTTCTCCTTCCCTTTGGCCTCCTTCTTTAGAATCTGGGGAGGGAAAGGATCCAGGCTGGTCTCAGGGGAGCTACTGGGCTGAAACTTAAACTGGGCCCCAAACTTTCTCAGTTCTTCCAGTTGAAAGTGTTTCTGTTTGTTCTGAAGGCCAGGGACTTTCCTAGCTATCCAGGACAGCTCCTGGAACTGCAGCGTTCTCTCAGGTTACTTGGCCAGGAGTTCTTTTACATCTGTGGGGGCCAGTGAGATCTTTGGAGAAGCTGGGGAAATGGAGCCTACTCCAGGATCCCCAAATGATGACATCATGGGGATGGAAGCTGAAGAGGTCGGTACTGCTGAGCAGATGGGAGGCTCAGGACAGGAAGCTGAGACTGGGGCAGGGGCAGCTGACTTGGGAGAGTGCAGGGGGTACATCCGGCCCACTGCAGGAGCAGGTGGAGCAGAAGCTTCTCCAGAAGGCCTGTTGCTGGGGGAAGACAGAGTCTTGGTACCTCTCAGAGGTCACTGTGCCTTAGGGGACATGTGGGAGGGGCCTCCATTGATACTGCGTGTCTCAGAACCTGGGCTAGGGCTGCTATTGTCAAGATGGTGAAGGCCAAGAGGTGGCAAAGAGCTAAGGCCAGGCCGGCCGGCATGAGAACTACTGCATCGAACTCCTCCCCTGGGACATTCCTGAACTCGATGGGGTAGAGGGATATACTTTCCCTCTCTAGATGCCAAGCTGGGGCTCTCTCCTCCTGAACCCCGTTACTGAACTGTACTGTTCTCCTCTTCGGTGCACCCTTCATCATTCTCCATGGCGATCTGCAGGCAGTACTGGGGGCTCGATTTAGTCTTTCAAGTCAACTGGGCTGCACACAGCTCCCGCTGATGAAACTCTTCTGAGTTGTCCTTCTATAAGGGACAAGAAGAGAGACTACTGTCATAGGCGGTCTTTACACTGTAGTTCTCTTCATTGAACTTGAACATTTCATTGGGGTCCCATCCATTGGACATGTCAGACTCCAGGTCATAGTCATCGCTGTTGCTGTCGCACCCATCCCAGCACTGAAGCATCTTCTCTTTGTGCTCCCCACTCACTTTTGAGTTCATGGCAATGGCTGAATCAGTGAACTTTAGTAGCATAATTGAAGTCAACATTTTGGAAGTAGACAAGCACGACATCACTTGACTTAAACACCATGGTGTCCACAATGTCTTCCTGACGAGGGCCACCTACTGGCTCTGATGCTTTCTGTGCACAGCGTCTACTGCCAGTTCGAACTTTTAGCTCAGCATCCACAGGTGGTACCATTCTTCACCTTTACATCACAAGTGGAGCCCACAACAGTTGTAAGGAAATGCAGCATTCTGGAATTGCTGTCACCCTCAAACACCAGTGACTGTGGGGTGCCTTTCCTGTGCTTTGTCCCCTGGCGCTGCTGACGGCCGCTGCCCTGGCCTCTCCTGATATTTCTGCTGTGGTGGCAGTGGCTGCGGCGCCAAGATGCCCTCGGCTCCGGTGGAGCCTGCTCCCCGCAGCAGCTGCAGGCCCCAGGCAGGGGGAAGCGGCCGCAGGAGGCCCTGGGGCAGCCGAGGTGGAGGCCAGGGGCCCCCAGGAGGCCTCCGTTAGGATGGCTGGTGCTCTTGGGAGGCCAGCAGACCGCGGCCTGTTGCGTGAGGGCGGCTGCTGGGGCTCGAGGTCTGTTGTGGTGGCTGAGGCTTCAACTTGAGGGCAGCGTCCGGAAGGGGAATTAGGGGGAAGCGAGGGAAAGAGGAGGCCTGGGCTGGGCCCCTGCTGGAGACTGTGGGAAGCGAGGGGGACTGGGAAGCTGGGGCCCCACCGCCGTTGGTGGGCGGGGGCGAGACCCACGGTGTCGGGAGCTCCATTCCTTTAATTACAGATAATTTTATCTCACCATAACACATTATTATGACTCAAAGCATTTTATTGACCACCCTAACAAAACATGTATGTAAGTTGAAATTTAATTTTTGCACATGACCATATGACCTAGGGACCAATAGATTTCTTCCGAATTAAGAAACCCCAAAGGAAGCAGATGCTCAGCCTGGAGGAGGCATAGTTTCACATCCAGCAGGCAACATGAGAATTTCTGTGCGGTGCTTGTACAATCTCATGTCTCTGGTACTTGGCCAAAAACCAACTGTCATCCATCAGGGGCATCCTCCCTCTGAACAAATAAAACTAAACATAGCAGGTGACCATTATGATGAGCAAGTGTCATTTACCCGAGTAATTGTGCCTATAAGCACTTAAGGAAGATTCATGTTGAAGGGGCTTACAGAGGTTATTGTTGACCGTCAGAGACAAACCAACGATGCAGAGAAAAAAATGTGGAAGAGATTAAGATGCATAGTTCATGGGGAGAACTTTGGCACTCAAGAGATCTCTGGAGCTGAAAGATTTCAAGTAGAGTTAAGTAAACATGTTTTATACATCACACACAGTGGCGGAGATAAATTGTCAACAATTAGAAAATAACGTTGGTGCCTGATTTTAATAAGGCTACTGCTGAGGATATCTCTAACACATGTCCTAGCTGCCAATGGCATGATCCTTACAAAACTATAAAAGTAGGAAGTGAAAAGGAGGCAAAGTCCTGAAGCCCCTTTGAACATCCCCAAATGGATTTTATACAAATGCCCCAAGCAATAAGCTATGATTGTGTTCCAGTTATTATTTACTTTTTCTTAGGGTGGATCAAGGGCTTTCCTTGATTCACCCTAAGAAAAAGTAAATAATAACTGGAACTATGGTCCTAAAAGTGGTAATAGTCCTCCTCCTTCTTCTATTAATAATATTAATAATAATAATAATAATTGCTTGACTTTATTTTCCTGACTGGGGTGTGGTGGAAGTCAAGAAATTCAGTTATCTCTCCATTGACATAGGCACATATTTCCCTGGCATTGCTATTATTTAACTCTGTAAATGTTCACTTTTTATTCAGAACCTTCACTGTCTTTTTCATCCAAAATCATCAGGAAAAGTAGAGAGAATCAATGGAATCCTACAATTATTATGAGCAAAGCTCTCAGAAATCCTTGAAATTTCAAGGCCTAAAATATTACCAATTAGACTGGACCAGAACAAGACCAACTTCCTCCAGGACCCACAAGTTGTCTCCTCCCAAGTTAATGATAAGCCTTTCCATGTGTTTGGGAATTTCATTTCCAAAGTCAGATTCTACCTATTGCAAACTGATATGATTAAATAATACAGGGGGCTCATATCCAGCTTTATTGCCAACAGATTCAAGCTCCATTATAGAACAGTCACCCTGCATGATCTGAAGCCTGAAAAGCTCGTCTTCAGGGAAAGACATCAGAGAACTCCGCCTTTGAACCATGATGGAAAGAACATTATGATGTACTATTAACAATTGAAACAGCAGCAACACTCCAAGATGGTCATTAGATTCACGTTTCTTAATTAAGAAGACATACACCATTTCCTCTAGAGCACTGGATGTCCAGTCCATCAGGAGTCTGTAAACTGACAGCTACACGGGTGAACAGTATCCTCCCAAGACTGGTCAAGTTGGTTACTGCAGACAGACATAGACTGTTTCTGTCCAAGGCAACAAAATATAATTTTCTGATTCCCTGGTACAATTTTTCTTTGCTTACTTCTAGTCTCGGTTATTATTATTGTACTTTGATACCCTCTGTTAACTGAATAAAGGTTTTTCAACTTACTCTCTATTATTTCTATTCTGTTATATTTTTACTCCCTAAGGTCTTCTGCCCCTTAAGGAAAAACAAACTGTCTTGCTCATTTGTCTCTTAGCTACTGTGGTAGTTAATTTTATGTATCAACTTGACTGGATCAGGGAATGCCCAGGTATCTGGTGAAACTATTTCTGGGTGTTGTCTGTGAGGGTGTTTCTAGATGAGATTAGTATTTGAGCTGGTGGGCTCAGTAAAGTAAGTTGCCCTCTCCAACTGGTAGGCATCATCCAACGTGTTAAGGGCCTGAATAAAACAAAAAGGTGGAAGAAGGAGGCATTTGCCCCTTTTTCCTGCCTCATTGCTGCTGAGCTGGGACATAGCTCATCTTTTCCTGCCCTCAGGCTGGCATTTACACTATTGGCTTCTCCCATTCTCAGGCCTTCAGGCTTGGACTGAACTACACCACTGGCCTTCTGGGTCTGCAGCTCGTGGATCATGGGCCTCCTTAGCCTCTATAACTGCATGACCCAGTTCCTCATAATAGATCTCCTTTCATATCTTATTGGTTCTATGTCTCTGGAGGACCCTGACTAATACAGCTACAATTCTGAATTTAATTCATTACTAGACTTGTGTTCTTCTACCTGATTCTGCTGACAGAAAAATGTAATAGTTATTCCTTTTAACATTTCAGAAGGTAGATTTCATCTTATAGGCCCCTTCTCATTCTTAAATTTCAATCACATAATGCATTCCAAGCTTCAGCCTTGTGAAAAGTGGACCTTGACTCCACATCAACAAAATGATTTTTCTCAGGTCATCACAACCCTGTCAACAAAACCTACCATGCCAGGAATGGGAACTAATATTGGAGCTATCATAGCTATAATCATCAGTCTGTTCTCTTCAGAGCTGTTTACTTTAAAGGAACAATGACTGGCTCACTACAGTTGATATAAACACTATGCATATTCCCAATAGTATCTGTGCCCCTTTCAGGTACTTCTTATGAGAATATCTTCTGCTCTGGAAGCTCCACCAACTAGGTTAAATTTATTGTCCAGTTGATGAAATAAAATTTATGTTTTAAGGCAGGACAAGAAAAAATTAAACATAAAATTCTCTCTCTGTGTTACTTGGGTCTTCTCCCTCCCTAATGTGCAGGGTGCATCTGCCATACACATTAACCAGAGCTCCTCAAAGATGGAAGAGCGTACTCAACCTTAAAAATCAATTTTATTTCTTTCTTCTGATGCTAGCAATGTAACTTCTTAAAAGAATAGTGTTCTTTCCTAGCTCTGTAGGGGATCATGGTGACTTGCTGTTTCTTTGTATGTGTTTACCTGGACTATGTATCCTTGGTGAACTTTATGTAAAATATATCATTTTGATGTATGATCCTTTGTCTCAAAAATGTATATGACTTTGCCTTCCAACTTCTAACAGGTGGAACAGTTCTCAGAGCTTGCTGAGAATCTGCTTCCCTGGTTATAATTCTCAGTTTGGCTTGAATAATATTCCATTTTTCTTCTTATCTTGATAGTAAATTGAATTTTCATTGACACAGTGTTGTCACAAATAATCACATAGCCATTGATTTCCTCTTAGCTAGCCAAGGGAAAATTGATGCTGTGAGAAACACTTCTAACATAAATATTATACCTAGGTAAATACTACAGGTAAGTGAGCACATGGTTTGGGACATTACTCATGCCCCAAACTCTAAAACAGGTCAGGATAATTTAATAGGTCACTACCACCTTTACCCTCACCCCTTGTTATTAGCCTCCGAAACAGTTTTCAATGTTGGACCAAAAAAGGTGAGACTGAGGAAAACAGTGGAGACATAAAGGGCTAGAAAGCAACTTGCTTAACCTCCATATCCTTAAGGACAGCAATCTTCTGAACATGGAATTTTTTCAGTATTTTCCTTACATTTTAAATATCTTTCCTCTGATTTCAAACAATCCTGAGGAAACGGTTTTGAGAAGCACTGATTTGTCCTTCACTTTTACTTGTAACACCTCTCTCACAGGTAACACAATGTCTCATTTTATGTCAGACAAGGAACTGAAATAAAATCTTGGAGGTTTTATGAGAAGGGTGTGAATTGGCAATAGTCAAACCACTAAGCCACCTCTACTTCCACCCTGTTTTTCCTACCTCCCAGCCACACTTCATGTTCTTCAAATACGAGCATGTGCATATGATGTGTTCTAACATTTCTGAACTGCTGTAAGAATGCCTCAGTAACCAATATTCCTTCCAGGAATTATCACAGGTTTTTATTTTTGTACGAGAATTACTAGATTGCCCTCAACATGTCCAAACATTCAAAACTTTAAAAGCCCTCAATCCATATTCTGATCTTCTCTAGCAAACCAGTTTTTATTTAAAAAATATTACCCTTAAATAGAGAAAATCATATAAATCTATTTATTTCACCTTTATTATTTAATATTTATTAGATTCTTTTTAATAGACAACACTTATTTATTTATAGATCACTTTTTGTTATAACTTAATGGTATTACTTATTCTAAAAGTGTTGATCTAATAACTCAAACTTGGATGAGAGAAAATGCTAAATTAAAAGTGTGAAACTTTTTTTATTTATTTGTGTTTATACTCACAGAGAAGCTTTGTAGTGCAATGAGAAGAGCTTGGACTCTGGATTCCAAATACATGATTTCAAGTCCTAGGAATATCCCTTGCTGTGACCTCAGGCAATTTAATGAAACCTGTTACATCTTATTTAAAAACAAAAATTGAATATACTCCAATATAATTCAAGATGAGGCATTTTACTCTCATTAATAAAACTTATAAGGAGAAATTGTAGTCCAGGACACTTTATAGACAGATTCAGGCACAAAATATCCTTTCCAAGAGGGTAGTGTGCAAGTGGTGAGTTTTCCATGACCCCTGATGGTGAGAGTTGTGGGTGGAGAACCTGGGAGAATACTTTAGAAACAGACCTTCTCTACCCTCGCCCACCTGGGAATTCTAAGAGCAGGGAGGGGAGAAGATTTGAATCTGATGACAGATTGAAACTTCAATATCAACCAGATTTTTAATACTGGAAAAAGAGATATGAGTGACCCAAAAGCTCTGGTATTTATGCAAGATTATCTGTCAGAGATGAGAAAACCAACAGAGCTAGTCTGAAGGGCAGTTTTGAGAACAACACTAAAGCTATTTCTTAATTGTACACCACTGAGTCTAGCCACCCCAATAAATGTTCTATCTGTAAAGCACCTGGCACGTAGAATGAGCTCAAGATATGCTAGTTCCTTCCCTCTTACTAGTTCTGGGTCCTTCACAAGCTCAGTCCCTCTGAAGGTCCTCACCTATGACACACAGGGAGTTACCACGAAATCCAAATGAGATCAGGGGTTCAAATGCTACCTCATTCACACACTTTCTGGTTCCTTGAGTTCCTTTCCTTCTTTACATCCATTCATTGTTAATGTGAAGTCTCAAAATCAAGGAAATAATACCCAGAAAGAATATGGAAAAAAAAAAGAAAGCTGAATTTTAAATTGGCCATATTCTGATCCTCACAATTTAAGTCTAACATATTTTAACACTGTTCAGGTATTACAAGTTTCCAAAGGAGCAAAGAAAAGAATTCTCCTTCTCTTTGGCAGTTATATCAAATTGAGGATTTAATTCCTACAGATTTTCTTTTACATGTGCTTCTATAAACTCACAAATCTATAAATGTTAGCATGACTAACAGTTTTGAACTACTTCAATAAACTCTTGCTAATTGTAACTAAGTGAAGAGAAACAGCAGGCTATTGAAGGGAATCAATAAAAATGTATCTGTAAGCAATTTTAAAAGACATAAAATCAATGAAGTAAGTGGATTTTATTTGAAAAGTATTTTTCAGAGGAAGTGTTTTGTTGAGTACATAAGATTCCCGAAGAACACATTAGTATTTTATATAAATAGTTGAAAAGAGCTTGAATGTGTTTGGAAAGTTCATTCTTTCGCAAAATTTAAGTATTCTACCTGATGACTTAGTATTTTGTTTAGCAGATTTTTGTCCTTAATTAATATGTCATTAAAGTTTAGGCTTATTCTAATTATCTCAAATTCTAAATCTGTAGAATTGAATGTAAAATCCAAAAATGAATATTGTTTTGCTTCAGTTATAATTTCCATCAACGTGAGGAGATACTGGGCAAACAGAAAAGGCAGTGCTGGATGCGGTGGGACCCACAAGAAAGAAGAAACCCATAGCACAACTGAGTGTAAATCAGGGCCTCTGGGTCCTGGACCTGGAGCTCTGACACCAGTGCTATGGTGGCCTAGGGTGGTAGGCAGAAGACTTTAACCAGGCAGGCAATCAATCATTGGGGGTCCAAAAGGACACAGCAGCATGTCTCCTCCATTGTAAAGAGCAGAGTCACAGGCGCTAATATGGAACCTGCTGGCAGGAAGTCTGACAGCAGGAAGCAGGGAACCCAGATATTGGGCTGGGGGTTCAAGGCAAAAACTTCAGTCTTTGAGTGCACCTAAAGATGGCAACATAGGTTCCTGAAAGTTCTGGGAGGTTTAGTCCTGGAAATGTTATCAGAACTAGCCCACAAAGTGAGCACCAAATTAGCTCCAAGTGTGTTTATTCCCAGATCATAGCACTAAACTCCTTTGGCCTAAATCAGAAATGGTTCTAGCAGTTGGGGCTACATTGAACCTGCAAGTGGATTCAAGAGAACAGGAATTTAATTGGGTTTTTGGTATGTGCTTTCATATTTATGTTAGATCCTTGAGAGAACTATTGTCATCCTGACTTATTTTTTTCCAGCTCCAAGATGAGATTATTTTTGTGTACATTCCTTAAGAGAAAGTTGAGAGAATTTAATATGATTATGGCCCTTGAGTTCTTTGCATTTATTTTTCTAAATTGGGAAGTCTCAGTGCTAAAGCTTGGTTTAGACAAGGATTAATTGGAAGTAGTTTATGTGCATATGTGCTACTGTGAAGTGTGCCATCCTTAGAAAGTGTCACCCTAAGCTTTACTGAATGAAAGAACCCATTCTTATCATCACCAGAGCCCCTCAGATTGTATATTTATACACAGAGACACACTCTTTGCAATTGCACTCTTTCTCTCTCTGTACATAAATAAGTATGTATGTTTAAATAGAATCTATATACATACATATCCCATGCAAGCCTACTCTTTATGCAATATGGAAAAAAGCAACAAATTTCTAAAATTAAATAAACAGAAAGAGGAGTGTTTACTTTGTCCAAAGCTTAATGCAATCACTTCTTAACCTTTTACAAGAAAGGGGCCAGAATTCAATTGCAAGTTTTCTACACAGTTTATTAAGATAGAAGATAAAATACATCCTCCAATCAGAGAGGAAAATTGAGAATGAAAAAACAAAAAAACTGTGACAAGAGCTGCCTGGGACCCTTAATGGAGCGTAAGTGTTCCTAAAATCTGGGGCAGAAATAAAAGTAATTTCTACAGCATGGAAAATGGAAACAGACTCATTTCACTGGGAATCCTCTTCCCCCTTCTATGTGCATTGTTGTGAAACCCAAATGTCCACTCTTGTTTCTCCCTACTTTCCCTTTTCATTTCTATCATGCTCTTTAGAAAGAACTCCAGTTATCAATTTCTTATTTGCTCTACCATCTTTAACTTTTCTTTCATTTATTCTCCTTTTAGTTTTATCCAGTCATATTTCCCACTTTCCTCTCCTTCATTTCTATTGTTTTAACTGTTGATGTTCAGTGGAATACCACTCTATTATTCTTTCCCCATCTGTCTCCAAATTCAATACTATACATACTTGAAATATATCATGAGAATTTATTTTAACCTCGAATATTAAATGGAACTTCTTCTCTCTTCTCTCTCTCTCTCATAACAATTAGAAAAGATGTTGTATTAGCTAAACTGCCTTTTGAACCATCATTTTATCCCAGAAGCAATGTAGTGCACTTAGTTCCTTTGGGCAGGCCTCCACTTCTACCAGACATTTTATGTTTCTTCTTTACCAGTTCCTCATGAAGTTTACTTTATATTGTTTAGAATAATTTTCTTAGAAGAAAATTGGTTGAGATCAAAACTCTTGGTTTTTCAGAGTAAGACTTGATCATCTAATATGCTTAAGAACTGGCACACCTCCAACCCTCTGATTTCCCTTCTCTTTTAGCCTTGGACCCTGCTCCTTCTCACACTCCGTATCCTTGGAAGCCCTTAAAACACTCCTTGCACTCGGAGATCTCATTCACTCTCATAGATTCAACTATATGAGTTATTTTCAAATCTACCACCAGTCTCAAAATTACCAACAGAATTTCTTAATCCTACATTCCCAGTTGTCTGTAAATTATTTTCATCTGAGTACCACGAAAATTTCAACCTTCATGTGTTCTAAACCAGTAACTTTCAATTTTTTCTAAACACAGATTCCTTTCTATAATATGTCTTAAATGGAAAACCAGTATTTTATCAGATTAAAGCTAATAGACTAGCAGGTACTTATTATGAAGTCCTTAAAGGTGACAAATGGGCCATTTTGTTATATGTACACATACTGATACATACAGAAAGAGTTATGGGTAACAAGTCAGTTATATTTCTGTAGCTTGGTTTTGCACACACAGCGTAGATGGAAAATGTGCCCATCTCAGTAGGCCTAAATTTAGAAAAGATCACTGAGAAACAACAGTCTCTCAGCAGTATTTTTGTAAGAATTCATATTTGTGTCCAAATATGAACACATAGCAGGAACATGCAGATTTATTCTGAAGTCTGCACAAGGAGTGAGTTGGCATAGAAGCTCAGGTTAATGCCATTGGTGGCCCCATTGAGCTTATATGTAGATATTATGCAACAAGTTTCATGAGTGTGTTGTTTTATATTAAAAATTGAAATTTGTTAAGAGTTAATTTTTTTTTTTTTTTTTTTTGCGGTATGCGGGCCTCTCACTGTTGTGGCCTCTCCCGTTGCGGAGCACAGGCTCCGGATGCGCAGGCTCAGCGGCCATGGCTCACGGGCCTAGCCGCTCCGTGGCACGTGGGATCCTCACGGACAGGGGCACGAATCCGTGTCCCCCGCATCGGCAGGCGGACTCTCAACCACTGCGCCACCAGGGAAGCCCAAGAGTTAATTTTCAAATTATGTTCTATGACTCCCAGAAATTGTGAAATTTCATCTTCAAAGGAACTATAACAATTTACAAATCACAGTTTAAAAGCCATTCTTTTATTTGAATGAATGAAATCATTCCTCACCAAACACTATTTTCTGATCATATTCTCTATATTCTTTTGGTAAAATGATCACTGCCTCTTATTTTTCCTTCACATATAACCACAATTCATTTTATTGCTAACTTCAATGTATTAAAATTTTTTTCTGTCCTTTTTTTCTACTTCAATAATATTTCCCTTGTCTAAACTCATATTACCCCACATCTGTGTTGCCAAAAATAGCTTCTTACATGGCCTTCCTGTTCTCTACCACCTTTTCTTCCAATTTATCCTGCACTCTGCAACCTGATGAAAATACCACTGTTCTCACACTGGTGCCTTACTCACGAAACTTCAGTAGCCCTCTACTGTTCTGAAACTAAATGCCAAATACTTCTGCTTAATTTATAAGGTTATTCATTATTTAAAAATCTTAATCTTTACATCTCTAACAGTAGACACACAAATACACACACACACACACATCCCTAACTGAAACATTTCTCCCTCACTCCACATCTACCATATCCATATCAAAATCTGTTCTAGGGTCTTCCTTTATACCTTTCCTAACTACACGGAAGCACTCCATTTTAGCCCTTGTGGTCTACACCACTTTTTTGGCAGATAATTATACACTGTTGACTTGTTCTCTTCATTTCATGTCTCCTCCAGCCTAGATGATATGTACTTCGAGAAAAGGAACCTGTTTTCTTCATCTCTACCCTCCTCCACCCCACACAGGCTCAGAGTGACCACAATAGGCTTGGCATGTGGTAGTAGCCTCTCAAAATCTCTTGAACTTTGTCATCTTTTAATCTTCCTATTGAATACTCTTAATTCTTTTATTTTTTCTTTCATGTATCTTCTTTTTTTTTTTTTTAACCTGTGTGACTTTCTCAGGATCTGCGTACACATTCTGTATAACTCAGTTTAGCCACATTACATTTAACTCAAGCCCTGAGATAGGGAAGAACTTTCAATACTAGTGATTTTCAGATTCCCTTGTGGAGTAGATAGGATGCAACCTTCTTAATCAAAATAGGAAAATTAAATATGACCTCTTACACACACACACACACACACACACACACACATGCCCATGCAAGAGTCATATGAGCCCCTAGGAAGGTCCTCTGTCCTATTCTCATTCTGAGAACCAATGCCTGGAAGGATTACTAACGCACTCTGTTATAGCTCTCAAATGGGTTGAAATGAAGGGAGAAAAAAGTATGGAAGAATTTAAAATTAAAAGAACAAAATATTTGATTGCATTACAATTTGAGACTTTTATCATAAACATAATTAAAATCAAATAACAATCAGGTTTAGATTTTTTTTCTTATTCCTTCCCTTGATTCAGCCCTGGAGAAACTATAGAAAATAGAAGGAATCAAAGATCTGAAAAAAATAACACCTATGAGAGCTCCATATAGACTGAAAGCATCTCAGAAAGAGTAAAGAGGAATGGTGGTGCAGGAAGCATCCGTCTCTGGCTAAAAGCATCCAGGCCCATCTTTGAGAGACTATACTGGAGATGTATTATGTTTTCTTCTTCTCTCCATGTTGCCTTAGACAGTTATTGCCTGCCCCATCGCCACAGAAATTCCCTCAAGCCTAGACTGCTTGGTCTTGAGGAAACAGATGAATATCAAACAGAATTCAAGGGTAGTTCAAAAATCGTCTGGGCAGGGAGCTGGTGTAAACAGAGTAGGCAGGCTAGCTACCCTCAGGCATTCACTATTTGCCTCCTCTCTGCTCCAAACAGCAGGGTTCACATCACTCCAAAGAGATGACCTCTTCTAAGGCTGCTCTTATCTAAGGTGATTTTAAAGGTGAATCCTTCAGATCTAATGGTCCACCTAGTGACTCTGTAGCTGTGTGCGCTGGTGGCCCTTCCTGCCCTTTCCTTAAACTCACAGAGATGACAAGTACTTACAGGCCTTTGGCTTTTCCCCAATACATATTAAAAGTCAGAGCAGGAAGACATTCTAAGAGAATATGAACTTACAAGCCAACAAGATAGACCCTTAGAAGAACAATCTTTTCAGCAAAGAAAGCAAACTCAACAATGACTATCACAAGAAACAGTTATTAAAATAGACAAACATTTTAAACAGTCATGATAAATGCTCTTAAAGTGATGAATATTAGTAATATTTAATAGCATGAAATCATAAATAGAAAAAAGTTAAAATGTTAATTTTGAAAAATAAAAGTTATAATAGTTTAAGATGAATAGCAGGATGAAAATAGTAGAGAAATCAATTAGTGCACTTGTAGACTATTTTGAAGAAATCTTCCTGAGAGCAGCATGCAAAGGAAAAGGGAAATGAAATATAAAAGGATAGCTAAGAGATATGGAGAAGAAAAGCAGAACTAACAACATATGGAAAATAAGAATATAGTAAAAAGATAAAATAAAAATAGAATTTTTAATGAAATATAAGGACATCAGAAAGTTCTAAAATCTTCCTATAAAGCAATAAGAATCAGATCTATTTGAGACTTCTTAACAGTAACTTTGATGACAGGAAGATAACAAAGCAATATTTTTAAAATATTTAAATAAATCAACTTTGATCTATAATTTTTAATCAGCCAGATTGTCATTTAAATGCGAGGCATATGCACAGCTACCTTTCCCAGAACTTCCTTTGGAGTTAAGCATTTTCCTGTGGTTATATTTTGGTCAAGGGAAAATGGGCAGAAGTATGCCACTTCTAGGCCTTGCCAATAAAAGTATGTGATTCTTCTGTACCCATATATTGGTTACTATTGATTCCCAAGGCAGTTGGGGAGCTATGTGTTGGATGTAGCATTTCCTCTGTCAGCCCAGGTCCCTGTCTGACCATACAGAACACACCGCCCTCCCTGGAGCTGATTGTTCTTTGCGTGAGGAAGAATTTTTTTTTTATTATGTAGAATCACTGTTGTTTTGTGGATTATCTATAACAGCAACTTATTTTGCCTCAATACAAAGAATTTTATACAAGCAGACCTAATTTTTTGCACTTTGCTTTATTGTGCTTTGCAAATATTGCATTTTTAACAAATTGAAGGTTTGTGGCATTAAGTTTATTGGTGCCATTTTTTGCAGCAACATTTTCTCACTTTGTGTCTCTGTGTCACATTTTTGGTAACTCTCACAATATTTCAAACTTTTTCATTATTATTTCATTATCATTATTATATTTGTTATGGTGATCTGTGATCTGTTTAATTTCTACTACAATTTGCTGAAGGCTCAAATGTTGGTTAACACTTTTTAGCAATAAAGTATTTTTAAATTAAAGTATGTTCATTCTTTTTTAGACATAATGTTATTCACACTTAATAAACTGTAGTATAAGATAAACATAACTCTTATATGAACTGGGAAACAAAACAATTCATGTGACTCTCTTTATTGTGATATTAGCTTTATCACAGTGGTCTGGAACTGAATTTGCAATATCTCTGAGGTATGCCTGTATTCTGGTAAAAGAATAACAGAAGAGGAAGACATAACAATCATAAATAGATGTGCACCTAATGATATATTTCCAAAACCATAAAACAACTACTGCAGAAAGGAAGAAAAAAATAGGTAAAACAATTATACCTGAAGATTTTTGTCCATCTCACTCTAAAACTGAGGATCAATCAGACAAAAAATAAGCAGAGATATAATAAACAAATTTGAACTATATAGACTTTATTAGACATCTACACCTAAAAAACAAATTATTGCTCTTTTTAAGCACACATGGAACGTTTTATGAAGTATTAGACTATTGAGAAAGCTTCAATTATTTCCCTAATAATATCTTGTGGATTGTGATGCAGTAATACAAGCCATCATACAGAAAATTAGAACTGGTAACAAAATTATAGATTTTAAAATTCAATATTTTCATTATTTTCAATTATTGCTTCTATCTACTTTAGAAATTGAGGTCATATAAGCCTCATGAAATGAGCTGGGAAGTTTTGCTGTTTTACTTTTTTTTTGGAACACGTGTATTAGAAATTATTTCTTAGAAGTTGGTAAAATTCACCTCTGAAATTGTCTGAACATACAGGTTAGGAACATGATGGTGTTTGGTGAATACTTTCTTTTGTTCAATTTCATTGACCATTCTAATTTTATATTTATTCTTGAGTTTTAACATTTAAAAAATATTTTTCTGGAAATGTATTTAAGCTAGATTTTGAAATAAATTAACATATACAGCTGACTCTTGAATAATGCAGGGGTCGGGGTGCTGACCACCACACAGTCAAAACTCCATGTATAACTTTATAATTGGCCCTCCATATTTGTGGACCTGCATTTGTAAATTTGACCAACTGCAGATTGTGTAGTAGTTGTTTATAATACTTGTTCATTTATGATTGTGTGCTTGCTTTTGTTTGGAAATGTAATTGTATGAGATTGAATTAATCATACACTTTTGTTCAAGGTACAATGTCATTTTATGGCCATGCAAGACCATTCTATTTCTTTATGTATTTTTACCTTTTTGCTACCTACCTTGCCCACTTTGACCACCACTATGTTTATTAACTATATTTTTCTTTGTATGTTTTTTCAAAATGTATATTATGTTGTATGCGTACATATTTTTATTTAAATAAATAGTGTCATGTTATATAGTTTAAAAATTTCCCAGAGCTCAGTGTATCTAAGATCCTTCCATACTGCCATGTGCACATATAACCTGTTTTATTTAATTGCTGGACAATAACCCATGATGTGCTTCCACTGCATTTTGCCTCTCTGCTATTCTGTATGGAACTCTAGATGTTTCTTCTCCCTGCTATCTCAAATGGCACCAGAATAACTGTACTTATATGTGCCCTCTGAAGGATCTGTGTGAACATTTCTCAGGGATAAATGCCCAAGGAGAGAGTGGGTTATGGAGCACATGTCTGCTTAATTTGACTAGTTACTCTCACACTGCTCCTACTATCCACACACAATAGTTTTTGTATACCCACATCCCACCAACACAGAATTATCAAGCTTTCTAATGTTTGCCAGTCCTATAGGTTTAAAGTGATACCTTATTGTAATTAGAATTTCATATCTCTAATTATTAATGATTTTGAGCATGCCAGTCATGTGAATTTGGTCCTATCTAGGTCTTCATTTGTTCAGGATAGATAGCAAAACATCAAATGGAACAGACTGAGGAATAGTCTTTCTTTAAGGAACAAAGGAAACTCATGAGGCCAAGCCCAGCAGAAGATAATGGAAAGTGTGGATTCCCCACCTGTTATCCTCCCACAGAGAAGTGTGCCAGTCCTGGGTGCTGCTTGATGGTCTGTATGTCTGCATTCCAAGGGAAGACATGCTTCCTCAGTCACTCTCCCTCCTTACAGTTCCAGCATGAGAGCAAGCTTGTCAGTAGGGAACAGTGGTCTACACAGTCATCAGGATTTAGATGGTAATTTTTTCAGTTGTTTGGGAATGACAGCTGTTCAATACTTAGAGAACTTGGACAAATCCATGGACTTGTAGAGCAACATGACTTGGTCCGAGACCTAAATCAGAAATTTCACAAGCACCGTTCTGCTGACTCATTTACTAGGCAGTGAATTTTGTTCTCTACTTTCTGCCCAAAGAGTGGCCTTTTCTTGACAGTGTCATTAATATCAACTCTGAGAAGCTGTTTAGCAATCTGCTAGTATCCTCTATATTTTGGCCTGGAATGCTGAAGAGGCCCCTGTTCACCAGGGTATTAGTCAGGATCCAGTCAGGAAAACAGAAACCAATTATGTATTTCAAATGGAGGGAATGGGATACAGAAAATTTGTGACACAGATGTTGAAAAAGCTGAGAGAGCAAAAAGGGAATGGAGAAGCAACCCAGATAATAGTAATGCAGGAAGATTGCTTATGACTCTTAGGTCTATGGAGACAAAAGAGAAGATATGATGTTTCCTGAGTATACAAGTGGGACTAGGCCATTTGGTGCTGAAACCAAGGAGGAGAGCCCCCATGGCCAAGTCTAGAATTGGTGAAGGTCTACAACCCCTTTCCAGAAATATTCCTAGAAATACAGAGGAAGGAATAAACCCTTCTTCTCTCTTCCCCCCTCTGACTGCCTACTAGGGACTTCTGTTTGTAGAAGACAAGACAAGGGAAACAGGATAACATAACTGCAGGCTCCCAGACCCAAAATTGCAGTGAAAACTAGAGAAGAACAGGTATAGTGCCAGGAGATAATAGGTCATGATGGGCAAAATGGGCATGGGGTTTTGGAGTTGATATAACTTTAAAAGAACAATACCAATAAGTTTGTAATGCATTTCATTTTGAGAGATGTATTAGATATGAGACAATATCGGACATTGGCTTATTACCCTGGTCCCAATAAAACCTAAGCCTGCACTAACAGACAGAACTTGGTCTGCCCTGTAAGGCTTCTTTTGCCTAATAAAATTATCAGAACCTGGGCTCAACCACTGATCTCTACTTAATAGCCTTAGCCTCTGGCAATATGTGGGGGGCAGTGGGCAACAAAAACTCACTGTTTTATGGATTTCATAATAACAGCAGTTATATCATCACTTTCCCCCACTGGGACACAAAAAGAAATTTTATGTAGTGACTGAGGGCAAGTTGGTTCCTCCTCAACGTCCTCTTTCCAATCATCATAGTACAATACTATTCTCTCTCCCTTTTTTTAATTTATAATTTTTTTATTAAAAAAATTTTAATTGGAGTATAGTTGATATACAATGTTGTGTTAATTTCAGGTGTACAGCAAAATGAATCAGTTATACATATACATATATTCACTCCTTTTTTTTTTTTAGATTATTTTCCCATACAGGCCATTATAGAGTATTGAGTAGAGTTCCCTGTACTATACAGCAGGTTCTTATTAGTTATCTTTTTATATATAGTAGTGTGTATATGTCAATCACAGAAAGGCAAATATCATATGATATTGCTTATATGTGGAATCTAAAAAAAA
>NW_020175671.1:1123628-1211275 GCF_003031525.2 Neophocaena asiaeorientalis asiaeorientalis
TCAGTTATACATATACATATATTCACTCCTTTTTTTTTTTTTAGATTATTTTCCCATACAGGCCATTATTGAGTATTGAGTAGAGTTCCCTGTACTATACAGCAGGTTCTTATTAGTTATCTTTTTATATATAGTAGTGTGTATATGTCAATCACAGAAAGGCAAATATCATATGATATTGCTTAAGATTATTTTCCCATACAGGCCATTATAGAGTATTGAGTAGAGTTCCCTGTACTATACAGCAGGTTCTTATTAGTTATCTTTTTATATATAGTAGTGTGTATATGTCAATCACAGAAAGGCAAATATCATATGATATTGCTTATATGTGGAATCTAAAAAAAAATAAAATGAAAAGAGGGTACAAATGAACTTAGTTACAAAACAGAAGTATAGAGTCATGAATGTAGAAAGCAACTTATGGTGACAGGGCAGGGGGTGGGGAGGGATAAATTGGGAGATTTGGAGTATTGTTCTGTTTTAACCCAAACATTAAATTCATCCGCAGGAATGAGGCCATGGTATAGAATCCAGCTCTAGCTACAGAGCACTTGAGCTGAATTTCTGTTCTCACCACTTTACAGATACTGCTTAAATCAAAGGGACATATAAATTGTCATGTTGCCAAATCCAATAGTCCCATCCCAACTCTGATCGCACTTGCCCATTCATTAGCATTCAGCACAATTGATCACTGACTACTACCTCAAACACTTTCTTTTCTTGTTTCTTCCCTGTCTCCACCTTCCTTGTTTTCTACCAACCTGCCTGCTCCTTTCAAATTTCCTGTGCTAGTTTGTCATCTTCTGTTCAACCTCTAATATCTCAGGTCAATCAGTGTCCTTGTCCCTTCCTTGCACATCTAAATACTCTCCTATAGGCATGTGGCTTCCAATATCTCCTGTATGCCAATAGCTTCAAAATTTATCTATCTCTGATATTTCCCATGAATTTCTCATGCATGTATACAACTGCCTACTCAAAATATCTGCACATACTTGTGTCTTAGATCCTTCCAAATTAAAGTATCCAAAGAGAATTCTTCATTCTTCATATTCCCAAACAATTCTTCCCCAGACTCCTGGCCTTGGTCAATAGCACACAAAGTACCCAGTTATTCATGCCCCAAAACTAGTAATCATTTTTTTTCCTATTTCCACATCAATATATACATGTCTTATCACTCTACCTTCAAATTACCCTAAATCTTTCCTCTTTTATATTTCTCCAATATTGCTGCCTTAATGCAAGACAATCCCTGCTTATCTGAGCTACTGCTGTAATCTCCTTTGCTTCCTCTGTTCCTATATCCCGATCTAACCAACACCAGAGCAAACAAAGTTATCTTTCAAAATATGCCTGACCAGGAGACTCCTGCTTATAATTCTCCAGTGATGTCCCATCAATCTTAGAAGAGCATACAATCTCCTCACTTTGGTATTTAAGACCTTATCTGACAAAGAACTTCACCTAGTACCTTCTCTCTCCCTTACTTCTCCCCTTCTTTCACTATGCTCTTGCTGCATTGACCTCATTCCTGATTCTGAAACATTCCAAATAATTCTCACCTAAGGACTTTTGCACCAGCTATTTCTTCCTGTGTCTTCTTATGACTCAGTTCTTAGTTTAAACATCACTACCTTAGAGAGTTTTTCCTTGACCAAAGAATATAATGTTGTCCATAAAACTCTAGTACATACTCAATGTTATTTATTGTGTTTTGAAATTCATATGTGTTTATGAATTGGTAATATTACTGATTTGATTATTCATTTGTTTATTATCTCCCCAATCTCCCATTAGAATGTAAACTCAAAGTGTCACATTAGAAGTTGAAATTCAAAATGTGCACATTGCTAATGTTTTCAGTTGAAAAGATTTTAATATGAAGTTTCCTAACACTAAAAATTATGATAGCAACAAAATACTTTTTCTAACAAATCAGCATGTTATGACCATTTTTAGACAGATGGAAATGAAGTGCCTTATGCTAACATTTTATTACATATATGTACACTTGATAATCAAAAGACATTGTTGATCTAACATGTTAAATGACCTGTGCTTCTGAACAAAGGAATTACATTTTAAGTTAATATATTAATCACTGTATCTTAAAAAAAACATGTTTAGGGGCTTCCCTGGTAGCGCAGTGGTTGAGAGTCCACCTGCCGATGCAGGGGACACGGGTTCGTGCGCCGGTCCGGGAAGATCCCACATGCTGTGGAGCGGCTGGGCCCATGAACCATGGCCGCTCAGCCTGCGCGTCCGGAGCCTGTGCTCCGCAAGGGGAGAGGCCACAACGGTGAGAGGCCTGCGTACCGCAAAAAAAGTTTAGGGAATTCCCTGGAGGTGCAGTGGCTAGGACTCGGTGCATTCACTGTGGTGGCCCGGGTTCAATCCCAGGTCAGGGAACTAAGATTCTACAAGCCACGAAGTGCGGCCAAAAAAAAAAAACAAAAATGTTTAAAGTCTCCATTGTTTTAGCAAAGTGGCTAAATTTGATATTTCATATTGTAGCTCATATATTCTTTTACTTTGTGTGATAATTACATTGCTGAGTTTTAAAATTAAATATACAAGTGCTTGCATAATACAAACTACTATTTAACAACTTAGGTATATATATCATTATGTAGATATAGTAGGGATTCTTTGTAATGGTTTGGCTAGTATAACGCAGCAATTTTTTGGTTGCTCTTATTATTTCATTATTTTAAATATAACTGCTTTCAAATTTAAAAATGATGAATATTATTTTGAAATACTATAAAATTTAAGATGAAATACTGATTTATTTTACTATTTCATCATAGATGTCAGGATTAAAGAAAAACAGACCTGTTAGAATAGAACTATAATAATATTATTCTGTGCCATTATATAAAATTTTGGAGAAATTTGTTGAAATGCCTGAAAAAAAGAAAAAATTCAGAGCTATTACTATCTGCAAACTGTAGCACAGATGTGCTACTGATAGAGCAAGATATAAATTTACCCTTTACTTCCATATTAGCCAAATCTAATGAATTTCAAGAAAAATGGAAAGGAAAAAAACCTATTTACACCAAATGTACTTTCTCCTGTCCTGGATACATGACCATGTAACTATAATATTCAACTAGAAGACAAGTCTTCTCAAAAGACATTGCAAGCAGGAAAGTTTCAATAACTTACTCCACAAAAATTAGTCCAAATATTAAAAAATGTCACTTGATTTTGCTGCTTTTTTTATCCTCAAGATTCTGCATGTTTTTTCTAGAATGAAGACATTTTAGAGATGGGAAAAGAATAAACTGAAGAATGAGATGGTTAAAAATGTTGGCAATAATTATCACATATTCTTTTTTATTTATTTATTTATTTTAATTTTTTTACATCTTTATTGGAGTATAATTGCTTTACAATGGTGTGTTAATTTCTGCTTTATAACAAAGTGGATCAGTTATACATATATATATGTTCCCATATCTCTTCCCTATTGCGTCTCCCTCCCTCTCACCTTCCTTATCCCACCCCTCCAGGAGGTCACAAAGCACCAAACTTCTCTCCCTGTGCTATGCGGCTGCTTCCCACTAGCTATCTATTTTACGTTTGGTAGTGTATATATGTCCATGCCACTCTCTCGCTTTGTCACATCTTACCCTTCCCCCTACCCATATCCTCAAGTCCATTCTCTAGTAGGACTGTGTCTTTATTCCTGTCTTACCCCTAGGTTCTTCATGACATTTTTTTTTTTCTTAGATTACATATATATGTGTTAGCATACAGTATTTGTCTTTCTCTTTCTGACTTACTTCACTCGGCATGACAGACTCTAGGTCTATCCACCTCATCACAAATAGCTCAATTTCGTTTCTCTTTATGGCTGAATAATATTCCATTGCCACATCTTCTTTATCCATTCATCCGATGATGGACACTTAAGTTGTTTCCATCTCCAGGCTATTGTAAATAGAGCTGCAATGAATATTTTGGTACATGACTCTTTTTGGTACGCGGGGCTCTCACTGCTGTGGCCTCTCCTGTTGTGGAGCAACAGGATCCGGACACGCAGGCTCAGCAGCCATGGCTCGCGGGCCCAGCCGCCCCGCAGCATGTGGGATCTTCCCGGACCGGGGTACGAACCCGTGTCCCCTAGCATCGGCAGGCGGACTCTCAACCACTGCGCCACCAGGGAAGCCCCATGACTCTTTTTGAATTATGGTTTTCTCAGGGTATATGCCCAGTAGTGGGATTGCTAGGTCATATGGTAGCTCTATTTGTAGTTTTTTAAGGAACCTGCATACTGTTCTCCATAGTGGCTGTACTAATTCACATTCCCACCAGCAGTGCAAGAGTGTTCCCTTTTCTCCACACCCTCTCCAACATTTATTGTTTCTAGATATTTTGATGATGGCCATTCTGACTGGTGTGAGATGATATCTCATTGTAGTTTCGATTTGCAACTCTCTAATGACTAATGATGTTCAGCATTCTTTCATGTGTTTGTTGGCAGTATGTTTATCTTCTTGGGAGAAATGTCTATTTAGGTCTGCCCATTTTTGGATTGGGTTTCTTGTTTTTTTGTTATTGAGCTGCATGAACTGCTTGTAAAGTTTGGAAATTAATCCTTTGTCAGTTGCTTCATTTGCAAATATTTTCTCCCATTCTGAGGGCTGTCTTTTGGTCTTGTTTATTGTTTCCTTTGCATGATTAGCTCTAGTACTTTTCTGGTAGCATCTTTAGGATTCTCTACAGTGACAGCTTTACTTGCTCTTTTCCGATTTGGATTCCTTTTATTTCCTTTTCTTCTCTGATTGCTGTGGCTAAAACTTCCAAAACTATGTTGAATAAGAGTGGTGAGAGTGGGCAACCTTGTCTTGTTCCTGATCTTAGTGGAAATGCTTTCAGTTTTTCACCATGGAGGACGATGTTGGCTGTGTGTTTTTCATATATGAACTTTATTATGTTGAGGAAAGTTCCCTCTATGCCTACTTTCTGCACGGTTTTTGTCATAAATTGGTGTTGAATTTTGTCAAAAGCTTTCTCTGCATCTATTGAGATGATCATATGATTTTTCTCCTTCAGTTTGTTAATATGGTTTATCACGTTGATTGATTTGCGTATATTGAAGAATCCTTGCATTCCTGGAATAAACCCCACTTGATCATGGTGTATGATCCTTTTAATGTGCTGTTGGATTCTGTTTGCTAGTATTTTGTTGAGGATTTTTGCATCTATGTTCATCAGTGATATTTGCCTGTAGTTTTCTTTCTTTGTGACATCCTTGTCTGGTTTTGGTATCAAGGTGATGGTGGCCTCGTAGAAGGAATTTGGGAGTGTTCCTCCCTCTGCTATATTTTGGAAGAGTTCGAGAAGGATAGGTGTTAGCTCTTCTCTAAACGTTTGATAGAATTCACCTGTGAAGCCATCTGGTCCTGGGCTTTTGTTTGTTGGAAGATTTTTAATCACAGTTTCAATTTCAGTGCTTGTGATTGGTCTGTTCATATTTTCTATTTCTTCCTGATTCAGTCTTGGCAGGTTGTGCATTTCTAAGAATTTGTCCATTTCTTCCAGATTGTCCATTTTATTGGCATAGAGTTGCTTGTAGTAATCTCTCATGATTTTTTTTATTTCTGCAGTGTCAGTTGTTACTTCTCCTTTTTCATTTCTAATTCTATTGATTTGAGTCTTCTCCCTTTTTTTCTTGATGAGTCTGGCTAGTGGTTTATCTATTTTGTTTATCTTCTCAAAGAACCAGCTTTTAGTTTTATTGATCTTTGCTATCGTTTCCTTCATTTCTTTTTCATTTATTTCTGATCTGATTTTTATGATTTCTTTCCTTCTGCTAGCTTTGGGGTTTTTTTGTTCTTCTTTCTCTAATTGCTTGAGGTGCAAGGTTAGGTTGTTTATTCAAGATGTTTCCTGTTTCTTAAGGTAGGATTGTGTTGCTCTAAACTTCCCTCTTAGAACTTCTTTTGCTGTAACCCATATGTTTTGGGTCGTCGTGTCTTCATTTTCATTTATTTCTAGTTACTTTTTAATTTCCTCTTTGATTTCTTCAGTGATCACTTCATTATTAAGTAGTGTATTGTTTAGCCTCCATGTGTTTGTATTTTTTACAGATGTTTTCCTGTAATTGATATCTAGTCTCATGGCGTTGTGGTCAGAAAAGATACTTGATACAATTATCTTAGTCCCTTTCTTTTCCTCTTCTATATATAATTCGAATTTTGGTGCATTTAATGTTGTCCCTGAGGTCACTGAGACTGTCCTCAGTTCTTTTCATTCTTTTTTCTTTATTCTGCTCTGCAGTAGTTATTTCCACTATATTATCTTCCAGGTCACTTATCCATTCTTCTGCCTCAGTTATTCTGCTATTGATACCATCTAGAGTATTTTTAATTTCATTTATTGTGTTGTTCATCGTTGTTTGTTTCATCTTTAGTTCTTCTAGGTCCTTGTTAAATGTTTCTTGCATTTTGTCTATTCTATTTCCAAGATTTTGGATCATCTTTACTATCATTATTCTGAGTTCTTTTTCAGGTAGACTGCCTATTTCCTCTTTATTTGATTCTCTTGTTTGTTCTCACAGCTCCCAGGGGCTCAGCTTCGGATTTGGCCCCGCCTCTGCATGTAGGTCACCAGAGGACGTCTGTTCTTCACTCAGACAGGACACGGTTAAAGGAGCAGCTGCTTTGGGGACTCTGGCTCACTCAGGCCGGGGGTAGGGAGGGGTACAGAGTGCGGGGCGAGCCTGCGGTGGCAGAGGCCAGCATGAAGTTACAGCAGCCTGAGGCGCGCCCTGCGTTCTCCCGGGGAAGTTGTCCCTGGATCCCGGGACTTTGGCAGTGGCGGGCTACACAGGCTCCCTGGAAGGGGGGTGTGGTTAGTGCCCTGTGCTCGCACACAGGCTTCTTGGTAGCGGCAGCAGCAGCCTTAGCGTCTCCTGCCCGTCTCTGGGGTCCGTGCTTTTAGCCGCGGCTCGCCCCCATCTCTGGAGCTCCTTTTAAGCAGAGCTCTTAACCCCCTCTCCTCGCGCACCAGGAAACAAAGAGGGAAGAAAAAGTCTCTTGCCTCTTAGGCAGGTCCAGACTTTTCCCTGGACTCCCTCCCGGCTAGCAGTGGTGCACTAACCCCCTGCGGGCTGTGTTCACGCCGCCCACCCCAGTCCTCTCCCTGCGCTCCGACTGAAGCCCGAGCCTCAGCTCCCAGCCCCACCTGCCCCGGCGGGGGAGCAGACAAGCCTCTCGGGCTGGTGAGTTCTAGTCCGCACCGATCCTCTGGGCAGGAATCTCTCCGCTTTGCCCTCTGCACCCCTGTTGCTGTGCTCTCCTCCGCGACTCCGAAGCTTCCCCGCTCCGCCATCCGCAGTCCCCGCCCGCGAAGGGCCGTCATAGTGTGAGGAAACCTTTCCTCCTTCGCAGCTCCCTCCCGCTGGTGCAGGTCCCGTCCCTATCCTTTTCTCTCTGTTTATTCTTTTTTCTTTTGCCCTACCCAGGTACGTGGGGACTTTCTTGCCTTTTGGGAGGTCTGAGGTCTTCTGCCAGCATTCAGTATGTGTTCTGTAGGAGTCGTTCCACGTGTAGATGTATTTCTGGCGTATCTGTGGGGAAGAGAGTGATCTCCGCGTCTTACTCTTCCATCTGACACTCTCTTGCATTTCTGCCTTCACCAGCAAAAGAATTCCCAGATTAGCCCTCTGGCCTTGAGAAGAGGATGAGAGGATATGGTACAGAGCCACTCCAACCAATCTAGTCAGACCCAGGACTGCCCTAGATCATCCAACCACAGCCAATCTGCAGATGTGTGAGGATGTGGATACAAGAGCCAGGCAGCTGAGCGTGAGTTAGACTAACTTCCCCCAGCAAATTCATAGTCACCAGCACAACAACAACCAAAAATGATTATCTTTGTATAACACTGAAATTATGTTGTTGTTACAAAACAATACATAACCAATTCAGGGAAGAAACCATAGCAAAATTTGATGATTGTACAAGAAAACATTTGTACAGAATACGAACATCAGCAACAAATAATATAACATATTATGCAGGGAATAAATTACAAAAGTTAATAATTTAAATAACAGCAGATGTGATATATTGTCATAATGGAAATGTGAGAAATTCTAAATACTACTCAATTTTTTAGATACAGGTCCTGAGTAAAGTGATGTGAAGGAGATAGCAATTAGTATTAGACTTACAACTTCTAAAACTCAAACGGTTCCCTATGAGAATAATTTGAAGAATTTTGCCTAATAAGATAGCAAAACAGGAGCAGGATTACACACTTTTATGTAAATTACTTACACAACCTTTATCTAGATAAAACTATAGAAAAAATTTGAAGGGCCAGGAATATGACAATGCTGTTGAAATGCAGTAAAAAATTAATGGAATGAAAATTTATTATAAAAAATTCTGTGAATTTCATATTTCTTGTTGAATGCATTCTTTAAGCATTTTGGTAAACACTAAAGAAAAATATATTTTTTGCTTCCAGCTTTATTGAGATATAATTGACAAATAAAAATTGTACACTGTCCATCTCGATGGTTTGATACATTTATGTATCAATCAATATAGGTTTGATTATAACAAATGTACCATTTTGATATGGGATGTTGATTGATAATAGGGAATGTGTGACGGCAGAGGGTATATAGGAAATCTCTGTACCATCCTCTCAATATTTCTGTGAACCTAAAACTGCTCTTAAAAATAATACAGGTATCTCTCGTTTTTCGCAAGTTCACTTTATGCCAATTAGCTTTTACAAAAGACCTACATTAGTACATGTTTATGTTAACCAAAAGAAATCCAAAGAGGATTTTACTTTTATGAAAAAAGATGAAAAATGAAAATAGCATTCATCACATGTTTTGCATGAGCTGAGCAATTATAGAGGCAGTGCACATCCTGAGCAGTGAGAATGACCCCACCAAGCTCCTTCCCCAGGAACTGAACTCAGAATCTCAGCATCAAGATTTGAACTGTGAATGTGAGCATCTATGCTTTACCCTGATTTATTTTGTGCATCCATTAGCAAGAGGTATCCTAAATTTTGATTTACATAATTTCAGCTTATTACAATTTTCATAGGAATTCTCTATTTTCAAATAACAGGGGAAACGTGTATATACAAAGTCTCAAAATTAAAAATAAATAAACAAAAAGAGACTATCCTGGGAGGGCCTGACCTAGTGAGGTGAGCTCTTTATAAAAGGATTTAGAAGGCAGAGATGGAAGAAGTAAGGCAGAGAGAAGCATCAGCAACTACATTCTTGGTGACTTTGAAGAAACAAACCACCATGTGGCAGAGAATGGGGGCAGCCTCTAGTTGCTGAGGACATCAGTCTCCTAACTGCAAGAAACTGAATTCTGCCTAAAAGTAGTGAGCTTGGAAGAGAATCCTGAACTCCAGATGAGATCATACCTCCAGCTAATACCTTGATTTCCTCTGGGGTGTTGGGGGGCACCCTGAGCAGAGGACACAGCTACCCATGTCCAGGCAATTGAAACATGAAACTTGTGAGATAATAAATTTGTGTTGTTTTAAGCCAATAAAAAACAAAAGAAAAGAAAAACTTTCCCCTAACTTTATTGAGGTAAAATAAAAATTGTATAGAGGTAAGGTGTACATATTTTGATGTATGTGTACATTGTGAAATAATCACCACACTCAAGCTCAGAAGCATATCCATCACCTCACATGGTTACTATTTTCTTGTGTGTGTGTGTGTGCACACACGTGTGTGTGTGGTGAGAACACTTAAGATCTACCCTCTAAACAAATTTTAGTATATAATACAGTATTGTTAACTATAGTCCTATTGCTGTGTATTAGATCTCCAGAACTTATTCATCTTGCATAACTGAAACTTTGTACCCTTTGACCAACTTCTCCATATTTTGCTCCTCCAGTCCCTAGCAACCACCATTATACTCTCTGCTTCTATGAGTTCAACTATTTTAGATTCCACATGTAAATAAGATCATGCAGTATTTGTCTTTCTGTGGCTGGTTTATTTCACTTAGCATAATGTCCTCCAGACCCATTCATATTATTCTAAACGTTAGGATTTCATTTCTTTTAATAATATTCTATATATACATATAACATATATATATAAACAAAGGAGTGCAGATATTCTGTTCAAATACTGATTTCATTGCCTTTGGATATATATGCAGAAGCAGGACTTCTAGATCATAAAGTAGTTCTATTTTTTTTCAAGGAAACTCCATACTGTTTTCCATAGTGGCTGCACCAATTTACATTCCCACCAACAGTGTACAATGGTTCCCTTTTCTCCACATCCTCAACAACACATGTCATCATTTGTCTTTTTTTTTTTTTGAGTTTGTGTAGTTTTATTTTTTTTTAAATTGGGGTACAGTTGTTTTACAACGTTGTGTTAGTTTCTACTGTACATCAAAGTGAAGTAGAGTTCCCTGTGTTGTACAGCAGGTCCTTATTAGTTATCTACTTTACACATATTAGTGTATATATGTCAATCCCAATCTCCCAATTCATCCCCCCCATCCCCCCACATCATTTGTCTTTTTGACAACAGCCATTCTAACAGGTGTGAAGTGATAGGTCACTGTGGCTTTGATTTCATTCCCCTGATGATTAGTGATGTTGAGCACATTTTCCTGTACCTGTTAGCTATTTATATCATTTCTTTAGATAAATGTCTATTCAGGTCCCTAGCCCATACTTTAATTCAGTTGTTTGCTTTTTGCCATTGACTTGTATGAGTTTCTTATATATTTTGGATATTAATCCCTTGTCAGGTATGTGGTTTGCAAATATTTTCCCCCACTCTATAGGTTGCTTTTTCACTTTGTTGATTGTTTCCTTTGCAGTGTAGAAGCTTTTTAGTTTGATGTGATCCCACTTTTCTGTTTTTGCTTTTGTTGACTGCTTTTGGCATTATATCCAAAAAAAAATTATTGCCCAAACCAATGTTGAAAAGCTTTTTCTCTATGCTTTCTTCAATAGTTTTTCAATTCCAGATCTCATATTTAAGTTTTTAATGCATTGTAAGTTGATTTTCATATATTTTATGAGATAAGGGTCCAATTTTATTCATATGCATGTGGAAAACCAGTTTTACTGACTCCATTTATTGAAGAGACTATTTTTCTTCACTGTGTGTTCTTGGCACTCTTGTCAAAGATCAGTTCACTGTAGATATGTGGATTTATTTCTGGGTTCTCTACTCTGTTCCACTGAAATCAAGAAGTATGATGCCTTCAGCTTTGTTGTTCTTATTTATGATTGCTTTGGCAATCAATATTGCGTTTGCGCTTCCAAATGAATTACAAGACTGTTTTTTCTATTTCTGTAAAGAATGCCATTCGGATTTTGATAGAGATTACATTGAACCTGTATATCACTTTAAGTAGTATGGATAGTTTAGCAATATTAATTCTTCCAATCCATGAACAAAGGGTGTCTTTCCATTTATCTGTGTTTCCTTTAATTTTCTTCATCAGTGTTTTATAATATTTGGTGTAAAAATATCTTACCTGTTTAGCTAAGTTTATTCCTAAGTCTTTTTTTCTTTTTCTTGCTATAGTGTAAAAAATTATTTTATCAATTTTCTTTTTCGATAGTTCATTGTTTGAATATAGAAATGTGACTGATATTTGTATGCTCATTTT
Organism: Neophocaena asiaeorientalis asiaeorientalis; assembly: GCF_003031525.2. NCBI lineage: Eukaryota > Metazoa > Chordata > Mammalia > Artiodactyla > Phocoenidae > Neophocaena > Neophocaena asiaeorientalis. The sequence continues at coordinate 1,135,295 of NW_020175671.1, forward strand.
GTGCCCTACAACTTTAATTAACTTATTTATTAGTTTTAAATTTTTTTGTTGAGTTTTTAGGGTTTCCTGCATATATGATTGTGTCATCTGAAAGTAGAGATAATTTAACTTCTTTCATTCCTATTTGAATGCAGTTCATTTCTTTTTCTTGTTTAACTGCTTTAGCTAGGATTTCTACTATTATGTTGAATAGAAGCAGTGAGTATGGGCATCCTTCTTGTACCTGACTTTAGAAGAAAAGCTTTCAGATTTTCCTTATTGTTTGTGATGTTAGCTTTGGGCTTTTCATATATGATCTTTACCTTGTTGAGGAAAGTTTTTCTATACTTATTTTATTGAGAGTTTTTATCATAAATGAATGTTGAATTTTGTCAAATGTGTTTTCTGCATTTATTGAGAAGGTCTTTTTCTTTCATTCTGTTAATGTAGTGTATCCTTTGATTGATTTTGTATGTTGAACCATCCTTACATCACAGGGATATATCCCACTTGGTCATGGTGTTTGATCCTTTTAATGTACTGTTTAATTCAGTTTGCTAATATATTATAGAGTATTTTTGGATCTGTATTCATCATGAATATTGTTTTTAGTTTTATTTTCTTGTTTGTGTCTGGCTTGGGTATCAAGGTGATGCTGGCCTCATAAAATGAGTTTGGAAATGTTACCACTTAAATTTTTTGAAGAGTTTAAGAAGAACTGATATTAATTCTTCTTCAAATGTTTGGTAGAATTCACTCATGAGGCCATATAGTCTTTTATTGAACTTTTATTTGTTGGGAGGTTGTTGATTACTGATTCAGTTTCCTTACTTGTTATTGATCTGTTCAGATTTTCTATTTCTTCAGTATTTCTATTTCTTGGTTTCAGTAGGTTGTATGTTTCTAGGAATTTGTCCATTTCTTCTAAGTTATCCATTTTTTTGGCATATAGTTGTTTATAATTGTCCCTTGTGACCCTTTTTTATTTCTGAGGCATCCATTGTGATGTATCTTCTTTCACTTTTTATTTACTTGAGTCTTTTCTCTTTTTCTTAGTCTAGCTAAGTCAATTTTGTTTATCTTTTCAAAAACCAACTTTTATTTTTCTTGATTTTTTCTATTGATTTTTATTCTCTATTTGATTTTTTTCTGCTCTAACCTTTACTATTTCCTTCTTTTTGCTAACTTGAGCTTTGTTTTCCTTCTTCTAATTCCTTGATGTGTAAAGTTAGATTGTTTGAGATTTTTCTTCTTTTTAAATTTATCCATGTATCACTCTGTACTTCCCTCTTAGTACTGATTTATCTGCATCCCATAAGTTTTGGGTGCTGTGCTTTTGTTTTCATTTGTCTCAAGATAATTTTTAAATTCTCTTTTGATTTCCTTTTTGACCCAATGATCATTCAAGTGTATGTTGTTCAGATTCCACATATTTGTGAATTTTCCTCTTTCATTGCACTTGGAAAAGATAATTGAAAACTTGATCTTCTTAAATTTGTTAATACTTGTTTCATGATCTAACATGTGATCTACCTTGGAGAATGTTCTCTGAGTGCTTGAGAAGAACGTGTATTCTTCTGCTGTTGAGTGGAAAGTTCTGTATGTTTCTGTTAGGATCATTTGGTCTATAGTGTTGTTTGAGTCAGTTGTTTCTTTATTGGTTTTCTGTCTGGTTGTTCTGTCTGGTTTTGAATGTTGGATATTAAAGTCTCCTACTATTATTGTATTGCTGTCAATTTCTTCCTTCAGATCTGTCAATATTTGTTTTATATATTTAAGTGCTGTGATGTTCAGCACATATATATTTATAATTGTTATATCTTCCTACTGAATTAACCCTTTACAGTATATAATTACCTTCATTGTCTCTAGAGACACCTTTTGACTTAAAGCCTATTTTGTCTAAGTACGGTTGCCCCTACTGGAGTCCTCTGTGGTGAAGGCTGCTGTGATCCTCCTGTTATCTTTTTCCACCAGGAAGTGGAAGAAAGGGCTAGCTGAAGAAATCCCTCTTGACACTGAGCTGTGCCTGCCTGGGGTATGAGGTGACACATATAAAATGCTTTCTACACTTTTTTATGTGACCATCCTCAGTTTTTGTGCTCTACTGTGCTGCTGAAACTTCTTAATTTTATTCCAGAAATCTCCTAGAGCTATTTTCACCAATGAATAAGCCCCAAATTATTTTTTTTGTGGGGGTACAAAGGCTGGGACCACCTCATCCACCATCTTGCTGATGTCACTCTCCCAACTTTCAGCAAAGATACCATTGTATCATTGGTATTTCTTACTGTTATCCAGTGAAATGTTAGAATTTGTTGAAAAGACATTTACCCAACATTTGAAACCACTATAGAATGTATGATGGAAAAATCAAGATGGTGTCATCAAGTCCTTAAAAGTTGTTAGTAGATACACTACTAAACATAAAGTAGATAGCTAGTGGGAAGTAGCTGCATAGCACAGGGAGATCAGCTCGGTGCTTTGTGACCACCTAGAAGAGTGGGATAGGGAGGGTGGGAAGGAGGGAGTTGCAAGAATGTAGAGATATGGGAACATATGTATATGTATAACAGATTCACTTCATTATAAAGCAGAAACTAACATACCATTGTAAAGCAATTATACTCCAATAAAGATGTTAAAAAATAAAATAAAAAATGTATTTATATTTCCAGAATTATTTACCATTTGTAACTATTATATAACAATTAGGCAACTCCTATAATCCTACCTAATTTATATAATTGTTATATAAATAATATACTGATTTAAGATATATATTATTTGAGGAACAAGTGTTTTTCAAAAACTCACTCAAAGATTTCATGTGAGCAGATAGCAGCCCTTTTCAAATCAAATTTTGTCTTCATCAGAAATTGTATGTTTTTTAAGGAACAGAACTCATTCAACTGGTTTAAATTATAAAGGGAAACTTATTTTAGGACAAAGGGATGTTTTGTGGAATAAAAAAAAAAAAAAAAACTGTAATAAAACCAGTATCCTGAAAGCCTGTAACCAGTCCCTGAAGAAAAATTGAACACCAAGATGTCCAAGGACTCTCTCTTTCTGGCTTTCTTTCTAGGGCCACACAGACTTCCTGTTCCACCAAATACAGTTCCACCTTCTCTCTCTGCAGACCAACATTCTGGACTGCTCTTGTACATAGACAGTTATGGCCAACTTAGCCAGATCCTCTTTGCCCCACTTCGAAATTACCAAAAGACTAGGCTGGCTTTTCGAGATTGGGTCAGCCAGCTCTGGCTAAGGGAACTGGGCAGTATGGTGAAGACCCACTGGGCAGAAACCATGAGGTCTCATTCCATGGTTAACACAGGCAAATGTTACAAATGAGCCCCAACTGCTCCATCTCTTATCATGGAGGCCTTTCTTCCTACCCTGCGTTACAGGGACGTCACCCCATCCTGTACAAAACACAAAGCCTTATAAACTTTAACACTGAGCTTCCCATCTAGCCACTGAGCCCTTTAGGTCATGCAAACTCTGACATTTTTTTTTGGTTTTCAAAGGGATTAGCATGACTAGGGACATAAACAGTGTTCATTCTGAGAAGCCAAAATTCCTAAAGATCTAGGAACACTGTAAATTTTTGTATTTAAAATTAGTTTTGACCTCATGGACACCCTGAAAGGGCCTCAGGGACCCCGTCCCCTGGAGGGGCCTACACCTTAATAACTGTTGATTTGCATTATTCAATTTTTCCTATGGGTTTATTTTTAAAATAAAGGAATTTCTCATGGAACCAAAAAGCTGGAACTAGAAATGAAAGGAGGGCTGTCACACATGAGTGACTGGAGGAAAGAGTTTTAGGAACTGAAGCGTGGTATCACACAACATTTTATTAGTCCTCATGGAACTGTGCCTGAGTCTATGCAAGAGAGCTTGGACACAGAACCTGAAGTTGCTGTATACACAGGGATTCTGTGAGAGATGGGAGCCTTGTTGCTCTATGACAAGGTGTCAGGATTCGGTGCACGGAGAACACCAATACACATAGGGCTGTTTGGAGCATCATGAACTAGAACTCTTAATACAGACATTAGCATTCTCAAGGCAGGTACTACCAGATGTGGTACTTGTTAATAAAAATTTAAAGAAATAGAAACACTAGGTCCAAGATTAAAGGAATGATGTTAAATTTCTGATTTAAAACAAGGTTAATGGATTAATTGAAAGGGTAATATCAAACTGCTGTGTATTTTAGATTCCTCTGGATACATTTAAAAGAGTAATACAATGAAGTTATTTAAAAATATCAATATTTACAGTGTTCCAGAAATTACATCTTTTATAAATATTTAAATTCATAGTAAAAATTCTGAGGTCAAATTTCAAATGGGTGGAGCAACACTCTTCTTCAAAATTATTTTAGAGTGCTTGAGACCAAAAACTTTGAAACCTTCAAAATCTACAGCACTGACTCTCATTGCTGGCTCTGCATTAGAATCACTTGGGGGCATTTAAAAAACATTGATGGGGTTTCCCTGGTGGCACAGTGGTTAAGAATCTGCCTGCCAATGCAGAGGACATGGGTTTGAACCCTGGTCTGGGAAGATCCCACATGCCATGGAGCAATTAAGCCCATGCACCACAACTACTGAGCCTGCACTCTAGAGCCCACGAGCCACAACTACTGAGCCCATGAGCCCAACTACTGAAGCCCATGTGCCTAGAGCCTGTGCTCTGCAACGAGAGAAGCCACCACAATAAGAATCCCGTGCACTGCCACAAAGAGTAGCCCCTGCTTGCCACAACTAGAGAAAGCCCGCATGCAGCAATGAAGACCCAAAGCAGTCAAAAATAAATAAATAAAATAAATAAATTTTAAATAAATAAAAATAAAAAACATTGATGACTGGATGCATTGATTGTTTTAGGGTGGGTCCTGGACGAGCAATCAGTATTGAGAACCACAGACATAGAAGCAGCCCTAGTGCTGCTGATATTGCTCCTGGAGGATTCATTTAAGGATAGCATCTTTGGCCACTGAAGCCTCTGCCAGTGCTGGTACAGAAGCACATTGCTGCCTGCCATCCAAAATATTTAGCAAATAATATTAATCAAAAGTGAGATAAAATTGTTATATAATAGAAATTTAACTAGCTAAATGTGTGTTTTGAAAATGAAAATATTGAAGGGAAATATACTAAAATGTTAGTAGTGATAAAATTAACTTGGTATTGGGATTGCAGAGAAAGTTTTCAGTTTCTTAATAATTTTCTATTTTTTATCATAAATGTATATGATTTTTTTTCGAATCAGAAAAAGAGTAACTTCCAAAGACAAATTATGGGTGTTCCCCTTAAAAATAAACTAGCTGTTTTTAATTCCACCCCCAAAGCCCAGTCACAAGGAGTAAAACATATTATCAAAACTGCTGCTTGTGATTGATGTCTCTGATTTCATATGATACTGCATTATACAAGTATGTTACATGAATACAATTAAGAATTTTTAGATGTCCTTTCCTCTGGTTTCATCGTGTCATAATTTGATTTACCAATTATGGAAAAAAATAAGAAAAAGAAAAAAAAAAAGAGTGTAATAGGCACCACCTGTGAGTATAAGCTCATGCATTTATCAAGTCGTTGTTATTCACTATCTCAAGAGAAAAAATTCTACCTAGCTTTTATCCCCATGTTTTTCTATCAATAAACTTATTTTCCTTTCACCTAATTGCAAAAGGCTGTTTCTTCAAAGGATGAGTTTGTTATACTCATTGCTCATGAAGGCACCATCTCTATGGAGACCCACGCACAGAACGTGGAGGTCAGGAAGATAAGGCTGTTTTCCCTGGAATGACCTTTCTCCACAGGGTACTTTAGAGATATATTGAATTTTGTTTGCTAAAACAGAATATAAAGTCGTTTCTTTGAAAATCAAGCTCTCTGAAAATAAATCAAAATACCTATTTGGTGCCTTTATCTCAGATCAATCTGGTTAAATTTCTGATTTTTCATGAAAGTAAATTAAAGTATATAATATATGTGCATAACACACACACACACACAGTGTGACAGTGTGATTAAAGACTAGTCACTTCCTTTGGTCACAGTTCAACGGTTCAGAAAGTTCCTTTGTGAGGGCTACTACTTTGAGATTATAATCTATGTCCTTAATGCACTTTATTTTCTAGTTCCCTAAATTCTTAAATTTGTTACTCTCTGGAGCTGCAGGGAGAGGGTGAATGGGGTGAGAGTATGCTTTGGAGTCATACAGACGTGGGTTCAAACATTTTTATAGCTTATTAATTAAATGGCCCTAGGAAAGTTATGCTCCATGAGCCTCCATTTCTTCATTTTTATTATGAGAATAGCAACACTGATTATCTCACAGAATTCTGAGACATTTCTTGTGAAGGATATAGTAAGTGTTTAAAACCATTTAGTCCTTCTCTTTCTCACCCTGTCTTAGTCCATTTGGGCTGCTCTAACAAAAATACCATAGACTGAGGAACAACAGAAATTTATTTCTACAGTTTTGGAGTCTGGGAAGTCTAAGTTCAAGGTGCTGGCAGACTCAGTGTCTGGGTATCTAGTAGGAGCCTGCTTCCTGCTTCAGAGACAGCTGACTCCTTGGTGTGTCCTCATGTAGCAGAAGGGATGAGGGGGCGCTCTGTGGTCTCTTTTATAAGAACACTAATGCCATTCATGCAGGCTCCACCCTCTTGACCTAATCACCTCTGAGAGACCCCGCCTCAAATACCATCAGCTTGGATGTTAGGATTTAACATAAATTTGGGGGGACACACAAACATTCAGTCTATAGACTCCCCCTCCAACTCTTTATTTTTATAGAATACATAGGCTTTAGATAATAGAAAGTGAGAGCATTGTCTCAGGCATTCAGAGAAGGGGTGACATGGAAGAGCAAGACCAGTTCTTATCCAGGGACTGTAGAAAGGTCAAGAGACAATCTGGCCCTTTCCCACAAGTGCTTCCAAGTTTCACCTGCCTACTTTTTAACTTCAGAGATGGGAACATTCACAAGTTCGATCAGCTTTTTGCCTGGGGCCAGGGTCAAAAATAGAGACACACTCAGATTGGTCAATTCTGCCACAGTAAATCATTAGGCATCTTCCCTAATTTATTTTTCATTTAACAAACCACCTTCCTTTATGTTTGCTCAGCCTCACCTATTAAATTTCTTTCTTTTTCTCTCAAACATGTTTACTGTCAGAGTAACATAATTCAAAAGCACAATTAACAAAAAAAGAGACATTTTAGGCAAATAAGAAACAGGATCCATTTAATGCTCCTGGCATCCCACTACACACTGACCTCAGTAAGAATTAAAAACATCTCAACCATAGCATGATAAAGACATATGAAGTCTGGGGTGAAAGTTGCAAGCTGCTCACCTGAGCCTTCTTACTACCTAGAGCTTAAACTTTCCTTAATTTTACTCCAAATAATTTATCCAGAGGTGACAAAAGTATCAGTGGGAAAACATGAGTTGTTTAAACTATGTACTGAAGAATCTGTATAGATATACTGTGAAAAACCCTTGAGGTTTCTCACAAGAAACAAGCAACATTAATCATGAAGTGTGTCATCATTAAGATGATTATCTAAGGGGAAAAATTACCAATATTAATTTTGCTATGATAGATCTATAACTATTTTTTTCTCTATAGCAACATATAATATGTTCCCATGGATACCTTTTGCTCATCTGAAAAAAAAAAAAACAGTGCTAATAAAGAGTGTGCTTTTCATATCACCCTGATTACCTAAATGCCAAATGTTAAATTATAGATATTTGAGTGATTGAAACTTCAGGAGTTGGAAGCAGCCTCAAAATTCATTTAAATCCTAATTATTTACTTTGCTAATTACCTAAATAAAATATTTTCTTTACAAACGAAGTCACTGATTAGGCAAAATGAATGCTAACAATTTTTGTTGTTGTTGTTGTTTTATTTTGCGGTACGTGGGCCTCTCACTGCTGTGGCCTCTCCCGTTGCGGAGCACAGGCTCCGGACACGCAGGCTCAGCGGCTATGGCTCACGGGCCTAGCCGCTCCGTGGCATGTGGGATCCTCCCAGACAGGGGCACGAACATGTGTCCCCTTCATCGGCAGGCGGACTCTCAACCACTGTGCCACCAGGGAAGCCCAACAATTTGTTTTGATTTAGTTATATTTTTACACCAAAATGAAATAAGTATGCAGTTTTAAACAGTAGGAAGATGAGCAAAGGAAAAACTCATTTCATTTTTTTAAACATATGACTACAAAATTTGTTTCATTTACAAAATATTCCACAGTAAGTAAGCATGGACACATATATGATACTTAGACTGCATTTTGTTTCCAATCCCAACCATAACTGTAGCTTGTTCAGAGGGAAAATGGATCTATTGTTTTCTTGCCTTTCTTGCTTATTGCTTCTTCATTCCATTGTTCATGATATTGTAAGTCAAGAAAGGAAAGAGAGTCAAATGCTGATTTTTTTTAGCACTTCTGGCTCAAAATGAGTTTGGGGAGAGTAGGGAAAAATGGTGGATGAAGCAGGCTGAGGAGGGGTGTTGGATTATACTGCTTATAGAAAAGAGGAGTTGTGTCAGGAGTGAAGGCAGAAGAACATAATCCAGGCACACATGGGAAAGAAAAAATGAGGTGGGACTCTTATGAGTTGAATTGTGTTTCCGCCCCACCCCCCCAAATTTATATGTTGAAATCCTAACCCTTAGTATCTCCCTTGTGAATGTATTTGGAGATACAGTCTTTAAGGAGGTAATTAAGTTTAGATGGGGTCGCTGGGGTGGGCCCTAAGCCAGTGACTGGTGTCCTTTTAAGAAGAAGAGATTGAGATATAGATAGACACAGAATGATCACAAGGAAGGGAAAAGACAGCCATTTATAAGCCAAGAACAACCTCAGAAGAAACCAACCCTGCCAACACCTTGACCGTAGACTTTCAGTGTCCTGATATGTGAGGAAATAAATGTCTGCTGTATAAGCACCCAGTCTGTGGTACTTTTTTGTCCCTAGCAAATGAGCACAAGACCAATTATAAGATGGGTTAGCAAGTTGTTACATATTCTGTGGTAGTACCTCTCTCTCTAACCCTCACCTGAAACCTGATCCTATAAATTTTAGCAAATTTACTAAAGTCATGAAATGTTTGGAAACTGGTGAATGAAGCAAGGAATAAAGATGAACCCAGCATGAGAAATGAAGTTACATGTAATACTACTCAAAGTCACAGGAGAACTGCAGAAAATTCTCAAAGTGGGAATTTCAGACTTTGGGGAGATACAGTAAGACTGTATGTATCAATTAGAAAGTCAAATAGGAAATTCTGCTAAACTTTTTGTGAAATCACAGGCTTGAGTTTAAATCATGCTTCATTGATGAACAACTTCTTAAGGAATTGGAGTCCTACACATATAGACTTGCCTGAAGAATAGTGCTCTTTTCAAGGAAAAGGTTATTATTCTGAACCGAGGTGCAGCTTTTGGAGCAGTGAGAGGAAAGAAGACAGGCACCTAACCAGCCAGATCAAGTAAGTGGACCTTTAACATCAAAGAAGGCTAAGTTGTCATGGCCTGGTGTTTTCAACCTTATTTTGAATTGGAGGTTTGGGGCTTGATAATTGAAGGTAAGATGTCTGTAAAAAGCATTATTTCATAAACTTCAGAGCAAAGTCATGGTAACCTTTATTTTTATTAACCTTAGTTATTGGCTAAGGTTATTGAAAGTATTCAATATTGAAAATATCGAAGTAATATTTTCTTGACTGTCATCAGCATTACAAGGCAGGACATCAGAAGACTCAGCCCCCACACCTCACCTTTCAGTAATGAATGAACAGAATCCATCCTTGAGTCATAAGTCAGCTGTATCTTAATGACACTAAAATGCAACTGTCTTAAACTAGGTTTGTGGTCTAAATGATTGTTGGAAGTGCAGCCTCCACACTGAAATTTTTTGCCCTGACAAGAAGTTTGGGTGAAGCATTCTGTTTCAGTTGGAATGTTTAGCTACAACTGATCTATGACACACCAGGTAAATCTGTCTGCTCTGCCTTCTTCTTGACGTGACGCAAACTATAAAGCCTTACGCAGGGCTCCTTGATGAACCCCCAAAATTGGTAGTCAGCAGCTCCTTTTAGAGAGCCACAATTGCTGTTCTGAATGAGAGAAATTTGTGCAATTCTGCATTTAAACTGAACTCATGAGAGACAAAGTCACCAGTCCTCTAGGAGTGAGAACATTTGAGTAGAAATGGACTTGTAGCATTAGATCTTCACAGCCTAGCAAATAATGATTCAATTTTTGCCCTGAGCTTCTGTTAGTTTTAACTGGAGGTTTTTGTTTTTAGACATGAATCAGAAAGGGATCCTTCCCTATTCTTTCCATTTCAGTGTTCTTCCTGTGCAACCAGGAAGTACAAAAAGTAGCTTTTGTTAGCTATAAATATTCCATATTCCTCTAAGTAAATAAATGCCTGTAAACTGTGAAAGGCAGCCAAGTGCCATAGAAAAAGCAAAATAGGCTCTAGAGTTCGAAACACCGTTTATCCCAACCCTGCCACTTATTTGTGGGCTGAATTTGAAAATGTACTTTACCTATCTGTCTCTCATTTTCCTCATTTGTAAAATGAGGATAGTCATCCACTTTTTTTGGGTTGCAACATGGAGCATTCAATGATGTAATGTTTGAAAGCACTCAGTACCAAGTTGGGCATATAATAAATATAAAATAATTGGTATTGTTATCAAGGACTATTGGCTTGATCCATTACAGTATGCCAGTAGTTAGGTTTTCTTTCTTTTTTCTTTTTGATTTAATACAACCCGTTTATTCAATTTTTCTCAAGTTATAATGACCTTATATTGTAGATGAAACAGGCATTAAAGTTATTTGTTACTCTCTATCATAGCAGAAGAACATTGCCATCATTGTTCAAAACTGTTCAGTGCCACTGAAGTCAGTTATGTCACATGTGGTCTCTGCCAGGCTGGAGATGATGAGGAAGTTGTATGTATCCCCTAGGGTTAGGTAGCATACATTTTATTTCTGCCTGCCTGCTGTGTGTCCAGACATACAGCCTTTTGGTAGTGTTATGAGCAAAAGATATATGTCTGTCTTTAAAGAAGAGATATATTTTCAGAAAACAAAACAGAGACACTTAAAATTGTTTGAAAACAATGAGGAAAGTCAACAAAACAAAGCACTGTGTTACAAGAGGAACATAAGTATCAAAAGGAGACAATGGAACTCCAATTTGAGAGATTCCTAGAAAGGGTGGTTTGAGTGGAATTTGAGGTGATAAACATGGACTTCTAGAAATTAGCCATTTGCCTACATGTTCTAAATAAATTAAGTTGTGAATAAGAATTAACTTTATCATAGCCTTAAGATGGGAATAAAGTGATTCTTAGAATGGAAAAACATAAACATTTATTGAGCACTTTTGAGTTGAAAGCATAATGTTAGGCCTGTTCATTCATTCATTCATTTCATTCACATTTTATCTACATGTGCTGGTCACTCTTCTAATACAGCTTATTTTATCCTTCTTTTACCAATGGTGAGACTGAAACTCAAAATTAAGAAACTGACTCAAAGTTGCATGCTATGTGGCAGTTGTGGAATTGAAACTCATCTGCTTGCCCATAAACCAAGCCCTGCACATCATAGCATGTATGCTAATTAAAAAGAAATAAAAGTTATAGACATTGGAGAAATGCTATAAAGAAAGTTTTCTTTTCCTTAGCGAATCCTCCAATCTTCCAGTGATAGGCAGATCTCCCTGTGTTTTTTACTCACTGGATGTATTAGAACTAGATCTCTGTAGCTCTGTGAGGTGAGAATTACTAGGTTAACTACCTAAGTCTGGTGAAAAGAAATCTCCTGTGATAAACATTATTTACAAAATGAAATGAAAACAGTTTTCTACAAAAAAGAAATGCTAACAAATATGCTTTCTGAAACAAATATTTATAAATCTCAGCATCACAAATCATCATTTGCTAGAAATATCTACCATGGCATTCAATATTATGGAAATTTTCATTGTCTTACTTTAGTAAAAAAACTTACAAACTCAACTTTATTGTAATAAAATAGTAAATAATATAAACTTAATTTAAATGCTATGGTAATATGTAAACACTCTTCAATCTTATTTCTTAATTCTCTAAACAAGTATAATAATTAATCTAAAGCTTTATCTTCGTTTTTTAACATTTTTATTGGCGTGTAATTGCTTTACAATGGTGTGTTAGTCTCTGCTTTATAACAAAGTGAATCTGCTATACATATACATATATCCCATTATCTCCTCCCTCTTGCGTCTCCCTCTCATCCTCCCTATCCCACCCCTCTAGGTGGACACGAAGCACGGAGCTGATCTCCCTGTGCTAAGCGTCTGCTTCCCACTAGCTATTTTACATTTGGTAGTATATATAAGTTCATGTCACTGTCTCATTTCGTCCAACCTTACCCTTGCCCTTCCCTGTGTCCTCAGGTCCATTCTTTACGTCTGCGTCTTTATTCCTGTCCTGCCGATAGGTTCTTCAGAACCTTTTTTTTTTTTTTAGATTCCATATATATATGTGTTAGCATATGGTATTTATTTTTCTCTTTCTGACTTACTTCACTCTGTATGACAGTCTCTTCTGTATGACAGTCTCTAAGTCCATCCACCAAACAACAAATAGCACAATTTTGTTTCATTTTATGGCTAAGTAATATTCCATTGTATATATGTGCCACATCTTCTTTATCCATTCATCTGTTGATGGACACTTAGGTTGCTTCCATGTCCTGGCTATTGTAAATAGAGCTGCAGTGAACATTGTGGTACATGACTCTTTGAATTATCATTTTCTCAGATTATATGCCCAGTAGTGGGATAGTTGGGTCGTATGGTAGTTCTATTTTTAGTTTTTTAAGAAACCTCCATAGTGGCAGTGCAAGAGGGTTCCCTTTCCTCCACACACTCTCCAGCATTTATTTTTGGCAGATTTTTTGATGATGGCCATTCTGACTGGGTGAGGTGATACCTCACTGTAGTTTTCATTTGCATTTCTCTAATGATTAGTGATGCTGAGCATCTTTCCATGTGTTTGTTGGCAGTGTGTATATCTTCTTAGGAGTAATGTCTATTTAGGCCTTCTTCCCATTTTTGATTGGGTTGTTTGTTTTTTGATATTGAACTGCATGAGCTGCTTATAAATTTTGCAGATTAATCCTAGGTCAGTTGCTTCGTTTGCAAATATTTTCTCCCATTTTGAGGGTTGTCTTTTCATCTTATTTATGGTTTTCTTTGCTGTACAAAAGCTTTAAAGTTTCATTAGGTCCCATTTTTAATTTTTTTTTCATTTCCATTTCACTAGGAGGTGGGTCAAAAAGGATCTTGCTGTGATTTATGTCATAGAGTATTCTGCCTAGGTTTTCCTCTAAGAGTTTGATGGTGTCTGGCCTTACCTAAGGTCTTTAATCCATTTTGAGTTTATTTTTGTGTATGGTGTTAGGGAGTGTTCTAATTTCATTCTTTTACATGTAGCTGTCCAGTTTTCCCAGCACCACATATTGAAGAAACTGTCTTTTCTTCACTGTATATTCTTGCATCCTTTATCAAAAATAAGGGGACCATATGTGTGTGGGTTTATCTCTGGGCTTTCTATCCTGTTCCATTGATCTATATTTCTGTTTTTGTGCCAGTACCATACTGTTTTGATTACTGTAGCTTTGTAGTATAGTCTGAAGTCAGGGAGCCTTATTCCTCCAGTTCCATTTTTCTTTTTCAAAATTGCTTTTGCTATTTGGGGTCTTTTTTGTTTCCGTACAGACTGTGAAATTTTTTTGTTCTAGTTGTGTGAAAAATGCCATTAGTAGTTTGATCGGGATTGCATTGAATCTGTAGATTGCTTTGGATAGTACAGTCATTTTCACAATGTTGATTCTTCCAATCCAAGAACATGGTATATCACTCCATATGTTAGTATCATTTTTAATTTCTTCCATCAGTGTCTTATAGTTTTCTGCATACAGGTCTTCTGTCTCCTAAGTAGGTTTATTCCTAGATATTTTTTTCTTTGTGTTACAGTGGTAAATGGGAGTGTTTTCTTAATTTCTCCTTCAGATTTTTCATCATTAGTGTATAGGAATGCCAGAGATTTCTGTGCATTAATTTTGTATCCTGCAACTTTACCAGATTCATTATTAACTCTAGTAGTTTTCTTGTAGTGTCTTTAGGAGTCTCTATGTATAGTATCTTGTCATCTGCAAACAGTGACAGTTTTACTTCTTCTTTTCTGATTTGGATTCCTTTTATTTCTTTTTCTTTGATTGCTGTGGCTAAAACTTCCAAAACTATGTGGAATAATGGTGGTGAGAGTGGACAACCTTGTCTTGATCCTCATCTTAGAGGAAATTGTTTCACTTTTTCACCATTGAGAGCAATGTTGGCTGTGAGTTTGTCATATATAGCCTTTATTATGTTGAGGTAAGTTCCCTCTATATCTATTTTCTGGAGGGTTTTTATCAAAAATGGGTGTTGAATTTTGTTGAAAGCTTTTTCTGCATCTATTTAGATGATCATAGGGTTTTTCTCCTTCAATTTGTTAATATGGTTTATCACATCGATTGACTTGCGTATATTGAAGAATCCTTGCATTCCTGGGATAAACCCCACTTGATCATGGTGTATGATCCTTTTAATATGATGTTGGATTCTGTTTGCTAGTATTTTGTTGAGGATTTTTGCATCTATGTCCATCAGTGATACTGGCCTGTAGTTTTCTTTCTTTGTGACATCTTTGTCTGTTTTGGTATCAGGGTGATGGTGGCCCCGTAGAATGAGTTTGGGAGTGTTCCTCCCTCTCCTATATTTTGGAAGCATTTGAGAAGGATAGGTGTTAGCTCTTCTCTAAATGATTGATAGATTTCGCCTGTGAAGCCATCTGGTCCTGGGCTTTTGTTTGTTGGCAGATTTTTAATCACTGTCTCAATTTCAGTGCTTGTGATTGGTCTGTTTATATTTTCTATTTCTTCCTGCTTCAGTCTCGGAAAGTTGGGCTTTTCTAAGAATTTGTCCATTTCTTCCAGGTTGTCCATTTTATTGGCATGTAGTTGTTTATAGTAATCACTCATGATCCTTTGTATTTCCTCAGTGTCAGTTGTTACTTCTCCTTTTTCCTTTCTAATTCTATTGATTTGAGTCTTCTTCCTTTGTTTCTTGATGAGTCTGGCTAACAGTTTATCAATTTTGTTTATCTTCTCAAAAAACAGCTTTTAGCTTTATTGATCTTTGCTACTGTTTCATTCATTTCTTTCTGATCCGATCCTTATGATTTCTTTTCTTCGGCTAACTTTGTTTTTTTTTTGTTTTTTTGTTTTTGTTTTTGTTTTTGCAGTACATGGGCCTCTCACTGTTGTGGCCTCTCCCATTGTGGAGCACAGACTCCAGACGCGTAGGCTCAGTGGCCATGGTTCACGGGCCCAGCCGTTCCACGGCATGTGGGACCTTCCCAGACTGGGGCACGAACCCATGTCCCCTGCATCGGCAGGCGGACTGTCAATCACTGCGCCACCAGGGAAGCCCTAACTTTGGGGTTTTTTTGTTTTTCTTTCTCTAATTGCTTTAGGTATAAAGTTAGGTTGTTTATTTCAGGTATTTCTTCTTTCTTGAGGTAGGATAGTACTGTTGTAAACTTCCCTCGTAGAACTGCTTTTGCTGCACCTCATAGGTTTTGGGTCATTGTGTTTTCATTGTCATTTGTTTCTAGGTATTTTTTGATTTCCTCTTTGATTTCTTAATTTATCTCTTGGTTATTAAGTATTTTTTTGCATCCATGTGTTTATATTTTTTAGATTTTTTTCCTGTAATTGATATCTAGTCTCATAGCATTGTGGTTGGAAAAGATATGTGATAAGATTTCAAGTTTCTTAAGTTTACCCGGGCTTGATTTGTGACCCAAGATATGATCTATCCTGGAAAATGTTCCATGAGGACTTGAGAAGAAAGTCTATTCTGTAGTTTTTTGATGGAATCCCCTATAAATATCAATTAAGTCCATCTTCTTTAATGTATCATTTAAAGATTGTGTTTCCTTATTTATTTTCATTTTGGATGATCTGTCCATTGGTTTAAGTGGGGTGTTAAAGTCACCTACTATGATTGTGTTACTGTCGATTTCCCCTTTTATGGCTGTTAGCCTTTGCCTTATGTATTGTGGTGTTCCTATGTTGGGTGCATAAATATTTACAAGTGTTATATCTTCTTCTTGGATTCATCCCTTGATTATTATGTAGTATCCTTCTTTGTCTCTTCCAATTGTCTTTATTTTAATGTATATTTTGTCTTTATATGAGAATATAAAGTCCATTTAAAGTCTATTTGTCTGATATGAGAATTGCTACTCCAGCTTTCTTTTGATTTCCATTTGCATGGAATATTTTTTCCCTCACTTTCAGTCTATATGTCCCTAGGTCTGAAGTGGGACTCTTGCATATAGCATATATACAGGTCTTGTTTTTGTCTCCATTCAGACAGTATACATCTTTTGGTTGGAGATTTTAATCCTTTTACATTTAAGGTAATTATCGATATGTATGTTCCTATTACCATTTTCTTAATATTTTGGGTTTGTTATTGTAGGTCTTTTCATTCTCTTATGTTTCCTGCCTAGAGGAGTGCCTTTAGCATTTGTTGTAAAGCTGGTTTAGTGGTGCTGAATTCTCTTAGCTTTTCCTTGTCTGTAAAGCTTTTACTTTCTCTGTCGAATCTGAATGAGATCCTTGCTGGGCAGAGTAATTTTGGTTGTAGGTTTTCCCCTTTCATCACTTTAAATATGTCTTGCCACTCCCTTCTGGCTTTCAGAGTTTCTGCAGAAAGATAAGCTATTAAGCTTATGGAGATTCCCTTGTATTTTATTTGTTGCTTTTCCCTTGCTGCTTTTAATATTTTTTCATTGTATTTAATTTTTGCTAGTTTGATTAATATGTGTCTTGACGTGTTTCTCCTTGGATTTATCCTGTATGGGACTCTCTGAGCTTCCTGGACTTGATTGACTATTTCCTTTCCCATATTAGGGAAATTTTCAACTATAATGTCTTCTAATATTTTCTCATTCTCTTTCTTTTTCTCTGCTTCTTCTGGGAACTCTATAATTCGAATGTTGCTGCATTCAATGTTGTCCTAGATGTCTCTGAGACTGTCCCCAGTTCTTTTCATTCTTTTTTCTTTATTCTGCTCTGAAGTAGTTATTGCCACTACTTTATCTTCCAGGTCACTTATCCGTTCTTCTGCTTCAGTTATTCTGCTATTAATTCCTTCTAGAGAAAATTTTATTTCATTTCCTGTGTCGTTCATCATTGTTTGTTTCCTCTTTAATTCTCTAGGTCCTTGTTAACCATTTCTTGTATTTTCTCACTTCTATTTCCAAGATTTTGGATCATCTTTTGCTATAATTACTCTGAATTCTTTTTCAGGTAAACTGCCTGTTTCCTCTTCATTTGTTTGGTCTGGCGGGTTTTTACTTTGCTCTTTCATCTGCTGTGTATTTCTCTGTCTTCTCATTTTGCTTAACTTACTGTATTTGGGGTCTCCTTTTCTCAGGCTGCAGGTTCATAGTTCCTGTTGTTTTTAGTGTCTGCCTCCAGTGGCTAAGGTTGGTTCAGTGGGTTGTGTGGGCTTCCTTGTCGACGGGACTAGTGCATGTGTTCTGGTGGATGAGGCAGATCTTGTCTTTCTGGTGGGCAAGACCATGTCTGGTGGTGTCTTTTCAGGTGTCTGTGACCTTATTATGATTTTAGGTAGCCTCTCTGCTATTGGGTGTTGTTGTGTTTTTTTCTTGCTAGTTGTTTCGCATAGGGTGTCCAGTACTGTAACTTGCTGGTTGTTGAGTGGTGCTGGGTCTTAGTGTTGAGATGGAGATCTCTGGTAGAGCTTTTGCCATTTGATATTACATGGAGCTGGGAGGTCTCTGGTGGACCAATGTCCTGAACTTGGCTCTCCCACCTCAGAGGCACAGGCCTGATATCCACCCAGAACACCAAGACCCTGTCATCCACACAGCTCTGAAGAAAGAGAGAAAAGAAGAAAGAAAAAAATAAATGCAGTTATTAAAATGAAAAATTATTATAAATTAAAAAAATTTTAAGTAAGGAAAAATAAAGAGAAAGGGAAAAAAGAAAGAAAAAAAAGAGAGCTACCAATCCAAAAATGAATCCACCAATGATAACAAGCACTAAAAACTACTTTAAAAAAAAAAAGGACAGACAGAACCCTAGGACAAATGGTAAGCACAAAGCTGTACAGACAAAATCACACAAAGAATCATGTACATACACACTTACATAAAGATAAAATGGAAAAATATATATATTTATATATAAAAAAGCAAGAGAGCAACCAAATCAATAAACAAATCTACCAAAGATAATAAACTCTAAATACTAAAGTAAGATAAACATAAAAACAGAAACCAGTCAGTCACATACAGCAAACCCCAAGTCTACAGTTGCTCCCAAAGACCAATGCCTCAATTTTGGGATGATTCATTGTCTATTCAGGTATTCCACAGATGCAGGGTACATTAAGTTGATTGTGGAGATTTAATTTGCTTCTCCTGTGGCTGCTGGTAGAAATTTCCCTTTCTCTTCTTTGTTCACACAGCTCCTGGGGTTCAGCTTTGGATTTGGCCCCACCTCTGTGTGTGGGTCACCTGAGGGCATCTGTTCTTCCCTCAGACAGGACGGGGTTAAAGTAACAGCTGATTAGGGGGCTCTGGCTCACTCAGGCCGGGGAGAGGGAGGGGTACGGAATACAGGGCAAGCCTGCGGCGGCAGAGGCCAGAGTGAAGTTGCAACAACCTGAGGCACGCCATGCACTCTCCTGGGGAAGTTGTCCCTGGATCACTGGACCCTGGTAGTTGCGGGATGCACAGGCTGCCATCAGGGGAGGTGTGGATAGTGACCTCTGCTTGCATACAGGCTTCTTGGTGGCTGTAGCAGCAGCCTTAGCATTTCATGTCCATCTCTGGTGTCCGTGATGATAGCCGCTGCTCTCACCTTTCTCTGGAGCTCATTTAGACGGTGCTCTGAATACCCTCTCCTCACGCACCCCAAAACAATGGTCTTTTGCCTCTTAGGCAGTTCCAGACATTTTCCCAGCCTCCCTCCTGGCTAGCTGTGGCACACTAGCCCCCTTCAGGCTGTGTTCACACAGCCAACCCCAGTCCTCTCACTGGCATCTGAACTCCGAAGTGCAAGCCTCAGCTCCCAGTCCCCACCCGCCCTGGTGGGTGAGCAGACAAGTCTCTCAGGCTGGTGAGTGCTGGTGCACACCGATCCTCTGTTCAGGATTCTCTCCACTTTTCCCTTTGCCTCCCTATTGCTGTGCTCTTTTCTGTGGCTCCGAAGCTTCCCCCCCTGCCATCCCCTGTCTTCACCAGCGAAGGGACTTCCTATTGTGTCGAAACTTTTCCTCCTTCACAGCTCCCTCTCAGAGGTGCAGGTCCTGGCCCTATTCTTTTGTCTCTATTTTTTCTTTTGCCCTACCCAGACACATGGGGAGGTTCTTGCCTTTTGGGAAGTCTGAGGTCTTCTTTCAGCGTTTAGTAGGTGTTCTGTAGGAGTTGTTCCACATGTAAATGTATTTCTGATGTATTTGTGGAAGGATGGTGATTTCCACGTCTTACTCCTCTGCCGTCTTGAAGGTCTCTCACTAAAGCTTTATATTCTTGAAGCACTAGTACAAATAACATGTTTACCATAATATGTCTTAGCAAGTTTTTCTCATTTACCATTAGTTGAAATTAATAACCTATGGTTTAAAAAAATTTTGATCAAGAATAAATGAAACATGTTTGAGGCTTATTTTTTGTTAATTTTTATACCAAATACATGTTTGTATAAATAAAACTGCATCTTTACCTATGTATCTCATTTGTCATCTATTATCTATCTTTTATTTGTCTACCATCTACCTATCTACCAATCTCTTTATCTTTTGTTGATGTATCTATCCGTCATCTATCTATCTATCCATCCTCTATCTGTCTACCTATCTATCTATCATCTGTCTCTTATACTTCCCCCTTCCCCTCTCCATCTCCCTGTTCCTTCTCTTTAACCTCCCCACAAACTTCCCTCTCTCTCCTTTCCTCCTTTGGGCTCTCCTCACTGCTTCTTTATCTCTCCTTTTAATTTTTCCTTTCCTTTCCTTTTTTTTCTTTTATTTTGTTTTGTAAAGGACTAAATGGAAACCTTAACTAAATAGAGTTGGGAGACTAAAAAGGGGAATTATCATGTGCTGTGATTATAACAGAACTCAATAAAAAGAAGAAAGGCTCTTCTTTCCTGGTGAGGACTCAGCCAATGAAAAGCTATGACTTCTTTTTTTAATACATACCTCCTGACTTCCTTTGCCATTCTATAAAGGTATTCTTCACATGCTGTGCAGGACTTGCACATGGCTCACCATTGTTGCAGACCTTGAATGGCAATTCTCTGTTGATCCTGGATAAACGATCTTTGCTCGATATCTAGCAGTCTATTTATTTCATGTCAATAGTTCATTCATCCTGCTCATTCTTTGAAACAGATTTACTTGCAAATTTTCTGCTCTTATTTATAATACAATGAGGTAACAATGCAAATATTACTCAACATAATGTTAACTAGTGCTTCTTGTGGATTTATGTTCCATAAAACTTTTTTGGCATTTTTAGTTAAGAAACATAATTCTCATATCAAAATTTCAAAAGGCAAGAAACTCCTCTCAACATGGAGCATTTTCACAAAGGATAAGAAATTACATGATTTGGTAAGCAGCAGGAGAGAAAGGCAACTTGGAAAAACAGTTTAATTTTCTTTTTTTACTGTAAACTATTATTCTTTTTTTAAATTTTTGTAACATGTTTATTAGAGTATAATTGCTTTACAATGGTGTGTCAGTTTCTGCTTTATACATCTGTCCCCATATCTCTTCCCTCTTGCATCTCCCTCCCTCCCACACTCCTTATCCCACGCCTCTAGGTGGTCACAAAGCACCGAGCTGATCTCCCTGTGCTATGCAGCTGCTTCCCACTAGCTATCTATTTTACGTTTGGTAGTGGATATATGTCCACGCCACTCTCTCACCTTGTCCCACCTTACCCTTCCCCCTCCCCGTATCCTCAAGTCCATTCTCTAGTAGGTCTGTATCTTTATTCCTGTCTTGCCCCTATGTTCTTCAGACCATTTTCTTTTTTTTTTGTTTTCTTTAGATTTCATATATATGTGTTAGCATATGGTATTTCTTTTTCTCTTTCTGACTTACTTCAACCTGTATGACAGTCTCTAGGTCCATCCACCTCACTACAAATAACTCAGTTTTGTTCCTTTTTATGGCTGAGTAATATTCCATTGTATATATGTGCCACATCTTTATCCATTCATCTGTTGATGGACACTTAGGTTGCTTTCATGTCCTGGCTATTGTAAATAGAGCTGAAATGAATATTTTGGTACATGACTTTTTTTGAATTACGGTTTTCTCGGGATATATGC
This sequence comes from Neophocaena asiaeorientalis asiaeorientalis, assembly GCF_003031525.2. NCBI lineage: Eukaryota > Metazoa > Chordata > Mammalia > Artiodactyla > Phocoenidae > Neophocaena > Neophocaena asiaeorientalis. The sequence continues at coordinate 1,156,804 of NW_020175671.1, forward strand.
CCAGTAGTGGGATTGTTGTGTCATATGGTAGTTCTATTTTTAGTTTTTTTAAAGGAAACTCCATACTGTTCCCCATAGTGGCTGTATCAATTTACTTTCCCACCAACAGTGCAAGAGGGTTCTTTTTTCTCCACACCCTCTGCAGCATTTATTGTTGGTAGATTTTTTGATGATGGCCATTCTGACTGGTGTGAGATGATATCTCATTGTAGTTTTGATTTGCATTTCTCTAATGATTAATGATGTTGAGCATTCTTTCATGTGTTTGTTGGCAATCTATATATCTTCTTTGGGGAAATGTCTATTTAGGTTTTCTGCCCATTTTTGTATTGGGTTTTTGCTTTTTTAATATTGAGCTGCATGAGTTGCTTGTATGTTTTGCAGATTAATCCTTTGTCAGTTGCTTCATTTGCAAATATTTTCTCCCATTTTAAGGGTTGTCTTTTCATCTTGTTTATGGTTTCTGTTGCTATGCAAAAGCTTTGAAGTTTCATTAGGTCCCATTTGTTTATTTTTGTTTTTATTTCCATTTCTCTAGGAGGTGGGTCAAAAAGGATCTTGCTGTGATTTATGTCACGGGGTATTCTGCCAATGTTTTCCTCTAAGAGTTTGATGGTGTCCGGCCTTACATAAGGTCTTTAATCCATTTTGAGTTTATTTTTGTGTATGGTGTTAGGGAGTGTTCTAATTTCATTCTTTTACTTGTAGCTGTCCAGTTTTCCCAGAATCACTTATTGAAGAAGCTGTCTTTTCTCCACTGTATATTCTTGCCTCCTTTTTCATAGATTAGTTGACCATAGGTGCATGGGTTTATCTCTGGGCTTTCTATCCTGTTCCATTGATCTATGTTTCTGTTTTTGTGCCAGTACCACACTGTCTTCATTACTGTAGCTTTGTAGTATAGTCTGAAGTCAGGGAGCTTGATTCCTTCACCTCCATTTTTCTTTCTCAAGATTGTTTTGGCTATTCATACTCTTCTGTGTTTCCATACAAATTGTGAATATTTTTGTTCTATTTCTGTGAAAAATACCAGTGGTATTTTGATCAGCAATGCATTGAATCTGTAGATTGCTTTTGGTAGTATAGTTATTTTTACAATGTTGATTCTTCCAATCCAAAAACTTGGCATATCTCTCCATCTATTTGTATCATCTTTAATTTCTTTCATCAGTGTCTTATAATTTTCTGCATACAGGTCTTTTGTCTCCTTAGGTAGGTTTACTCCTAGATATTTTATTCTTTTTGTTGCAATGGTAAATGGGAGTGTTTTCTTAATTTCAGTTTCAGATTTTTCATCATTAGTGTATAGGAATGCAAGAGATTTCTGTGCGTTAATGTTGTATCCTGCTACTTTACCAAATTCATTGAGTACCTCTAGTCATGGTGGTGGCCTTGTAGAATGAGTTTGGGAGTGTTCCTTTCTCTGCAATTTTTTGGAAGAGTTTGAGAAGGATGGGTTTTAGCTCTTCTCTAAACGTTTGATAGAATTTGCCTGTGAAGCCCTCTGGTCCTGGGCTTTTGTTTGCTGGAAGATTTTTAATCACAGTTTCAATTTCAGAGCTTGTGATTGGTCAGTTCATATTTTCTATTTCTTCCTGGTTCAGTCTCGGAAGGTTGTGCTTTTCTAGGAATTTGTCCGTTTCTTCCAGGTTGTCCATTTTATTGGCATATAGTTGCTTGCAGTTATCTCTCATGATCCTTTGTATTTCTTCAGTGTCCATTGTTACTTCTATTTTTTCATTTTTAATTTTGTTGATTTGAGTCTTTCCCCTTTATTTCTTGATGAATCTGTCTAATGGTTTATCAATTTGGTTTATCTTCTCAAAGAACCAGCTTTTATTTTTATTGATCTTTACTATCTTTTCCTTCATTTCTTTTTCATTTATTTCTGATATGATCTTTATGATTTCTTTCCTTCTGCTAACTTTGGGGGTATTTTGTTCTTCTTTCTCTATTTGCTTTAGGTGTAAGATTAGGTTGCCTATTTGAGATGTTTCTTGTTTCTTAAGGTAGGCTTGTATATCTATAAACTTCCCTCTTATCCCTGTTTTGCTGCAACCCGTAGGTTTTGGGTCATTGTGTTTTTATTGTCATTTGTTTCTAGGTATTTTTTGATTTCCACTTTGATTTCTTCAGTGATCTCTTGGTTATTAAGTAGTGTGTTATTTAGCCTCCATGTGTTTGTATTTCTTACAGATTTTTTGCTGTAATTGATATTTAGTCTCATAGCATTGTGGTCAGAAAAGAAACGTAAAATACACAGCTAGTGGGAAGCAGCCACATAGCACAGGGAGATCAGCTCAGTGCTTTGTGACCACCTAGAGGAGTGGGATAGGGAGGGTGGGAGATGCAAGAGAGAAGAGATTTGGGAACTTATGTATATGTATAACTGATTCACTTTGTTATAAAGCAGAACCTAACACACCATTGTAAACCAATTACACTCCAATAAATGTGTAAAAAAAAAAAAAAAAAGAAGAAGATACTTGATATGATGTAAATTTTCTTAAATTTATCAAGGCTTGATTTGTGACCCAGGATATGATCTATCCTGGAGAATGTTCCATGAGCACTTGAGAAGAAAGTGCAATTTGTTGTTTTTGGATGGATGTCCTATAAATATCAATTAAGTCCATCTTGTTTAATGTATCATTTAAAGCTTGTGTGTCCTTATTCATTTTCATTTTGGATGATGTGTCCATTGGTGAAAGTGGGGAGTTAAGGTCCCCTACTATGATTGTGTTACTGTCGATTTCCCCTTTTATGGCTGTTAGTATTTGCCTTACGTATTGAGGTGCCCCTATGCTGAGTGCATAAATATTTACAATTGTTATATCTTCTTCTTGGTTTGATCCCTTGATCATTTTGTAGTGTTCTTCTTTGTCTCTTGTAATAGTCTTTGTTTTAAAGTCTATTTTGTCTGATATGAGAATTGCTACTCCAGCTTTCTTTTGACTTCCATTTGCATGGAATATCTTTTTCCATCCCCTTACTTTCAGTCTGTATGTGTCCCTAGGTCTGAAGTGGGTCTCTTGTAGACAGCATATATATGGGTCTTGTTTTAGTATCCATTCAGCAAGCCTGTGTCTTTTGGTTGGAGCATTTAATCCATTCACGTTTAAATTAATTATCGATTTGTATGTTCCTATGACCATTTTCTTAATTGTTTTGGGATTGTTTTTGTTTTTCTTTTCCTTCTCTTGTGTTTCCTTCCTAGAGAAGTTCCTTTACATTTGTTGTAAAGCTGGTTTGTTGGTGCTGAATTCTCTTACCTTTTGCTTGTCTATAAAGCTTTTAATTTCTCTGTCAATTCTGAATGAGATCCCTGTTGGGTAGAGTAATCTCGGTTGTAGGTTTTTCTCTTTCATCACTTTAAATATGTCCTGCCAGTCCCTTCTGGCTTGCAGAGTTTCTGCTGAAAGATCAGCTACTAACCTTATGGGGAGTTCCTTATATGTTACTTGTTTTTCCCTTGCTGCTTTTAATATTTTTCTTTGTATTTAATTTTTGATAGTTTGATTAATATGTGTCTTGGCATTTTTCTCCTTGGATTTATCCTGTATGGGACTCTCTGTGCTTCCTCAACTTGTTTAACTATTTCCTTTCCCATATTAGGGAAGTTTTCAACTATAATCTCTTCAAATATTTTCTCAGTCCCTTTTTTTTCTCTTCTTCTTCTGGGACCCCTATAATTCATATGTTGGTGCATTTAATGTTGTCCCAGAAGTCTCTGAGACTGTCCTCAATTCTTTTCATTCTTTTTTCTTTATTCTGCTCTGCAGTAGTTATTTCCACAATTTTATCTTCCCAGTCACTTATCCGTTCTTCTGCCTTAGTTATTCTGCTATTGATCCCTTCTAGAGAATTTTTAATTTCATTTATTGTGTTGTTCATCACTGTTTGTTTGCTCTTTATTTCTTCTATGTCCTTGTTAAATGTTTTTTTTGTTTTCTCCATTCTATTTCCAAGATTTTGGGTCATCTTTACTAGCATTACTCTGAATTCTTTTTCAGGTAAACTGCCTGTTTCCTCTTTATTTGTTAGGTCTGGTGGGTTTTTGCCTTGCTCCTTCATCTGCTGTGTGGTTCTCTATCTTCTCATTTTGCTTAACTTACTGTGTTTGGGTCTCCTTTTCACATGCTGCAGGTTCGTAGTTTCCATTGTTTTTGATGTCTGACCCCAGTGGCTGAGGTTGGGTAAGTGGGTTGTGTAGGCTTCCTGGTGGAGGGGTCTAGTGCCTGTGTTCTGGTAGATGAGGCTGGATCTTGTCTTTCTGGTGGGCAGATCCACTTCTGGCGGTGTGTTTTGGGGTGTCTGTGGCCTTATTATGATTTTAGGCAGCCTCTGTGCTAACAGATGGGGTTGTGTTACTGTCTTTCTAGTTGTTTGGCATAGGGTGTCTAGCCCTGTAGCTTGCTGGTTATTGCATGGAGCTGGATCTTGGTGTTGAGTTGGAGATCTCTGGGAGATTTTCACCATTTGATATTACGTGGAGCTAGGAGGTCTCTCGTGCACCAGTGTCCTGAACTTGGCTCTTCCAGCTCAGTGGCACAGCCCTGACGCCTAGCTGTAGCACCAAGAAGCTGTCCTCCACATGGCTCAGAATAAAAGGGAGGAAAAAAGAAAGAAAGAAAGAAGATACAATAAAGTAAAGTAAAATAAAATATAGTTATTAAAATAGAAAATAATTATTAAGAAAACATTTTTTTCAGGTAATAAAAAAAAAAAGGACAACAGAACCCTAGGGCAAATGGTAAAAGCAAAGCTATGCAGACAAAACACACACAGAAGTATATACATACACTCACAAAAAGAGTAAAAGTGGAAAAGGAGAGATTTTCCTTTCTCTTCTTTGTTCGCACAGCTCCCGGGGTTCAGCTTTGGATTTGGACCTGCCCCTGCGTGTAGGTCTACTGAGGGTGTCTTCCTTTTGGGAGGTCTGAGGTCTTCTGCCAGCACTCAGTAAGCATTCTGTAGGAGTTGTTCCACATGTAGATGTATTTCTGATGTATTTGTGGGGACGAAGGTGATCTCCGCATCATACTTTTCCGCCATCTTGAAGCTCCTCCCCCAGAGTATCCTTTTATTCTTATTTCCTTTGTGCACAGTCTAGTTTTACTTGCTCATAGGGTGCTGCATGCAAAGGCTTTCACCCAGCCTTTCAGACCAGATTTCTTTATGTAACGTGGCTGTGCCAACACCTCACACCATGAGCAGCGCCACGCAAGACACCTCAATTCAAGATCTCTAATTCTTAAATGATTTTTATACAGCTTGTTTCTAAGACCTGCTGGGTTTAAACACTGGTTCATGGACTCAGAGTATAACCTTCAGAATCCTCTAGAACAAAGATAATCAGATGCCAGACCTCTGGGAGGATACTGGATCAGTGTGTGAGATCCAAATTCTCCACAGATTAACCTTGAATGAAAAGTAATATACATTTTGTTCTTAGTTTAAATATTTTATGAGCTGCTGATATATAGAATTATTGTTGTTAATGGTATGGATACTTGAATAACTTTGTAATATCTCTAAACTTTCGTTCCTTCATCTCTAAAATTCTACATTATGGGGTTGTTGGATGACTAAATTAAAAAGAATGTGGATGGATCAATTAGTTGCCTGACACATCAATAAATATTACTGATACTGATGTTCATCATGATGATGATGATGATGATGATGATGATGATGATGATGACATAAAGCCAAATTCAAAGCTCTGTTACTCATGTTAGGTCTTCATATAAACACATCATGCTCTAGCTTCAGATATTCAGCTTCCCATATATCTCCAACTGGATGATTCATAGGTACCTGAAATACAAATTGATCTCAGACAACTTATAAACTTCTAGCCCCCCCCTTCCAAACCTTTTCACAAATATCAACAGATATCAACCCACCCATCATCTACCCCTTCCTAAATCCGTGCCCTTAAGTGCATTCTTTTCTTGGTGCTAGGCATCCTCACAATGCCATGAATCTTCTCTCCTACTCAGAAACATGGTATCTTCCTAGGACTCTCCCTGGCCTTTCTTCCCATTCCCCCACCTCTCCCATATCATCTAGTCACTAAGCTCTGACCAATCTACTTGCAAATGAAAACAATGACTACTTCCTGGGTACTTTTTCCTAATATGACATGCTATTTTAGCTCCATATCACACTTAATCTGTTCAATAACTCTTCCATTTACAGATGGAGAAGTAGTGGGTCACAGAGATTGCTCCTTCCACTAAGCCACATTGCCCCTTGTAAAACTCTTTTGCTATCCTCCCCCTTTCTCCATTCCTATTTCCCCTGGCTTACTTGGACCTTTTCTTCTCCCTCTTGGTCTTCTACGATAGACTCCTTGTGGGTGTCCTGTAGTCTTGCTTCCCTGTAATTCATGCTCCATAGTGTTGCCAGGACAATGGCTCTAACATGTACATGATTATGTTACTTTGCTGCTCAATATTTTTTAGGGGCTTCTCAGCAGCTACAGAATAAAATCTGAAGTCATTTTCATGACACACAAAGCCCTTTATGATTTGGCTACTTCCTACCTGACTAACCTTATTTCTTATCACTTTATATCCATTAGCCCCCATCCAAAATCTACTCTGCAGTAGATCTTGACTACTTTGGTTTCCCTAAATAAATCATATATTTTTAGGCTTCCAAAGTTTTCTTGTGTTTTTACCACTTTCTAAAATGTCTGACCTCCCCACTGCTCTCTGCTCAATATCAAGTTATCTCCTCTGTGGGGGTTCTCAGTCCTGGCTCTATGTTAGGATCATCCAATATTCTTTTTAAGGCACTTTAAAAATGCCTATGCTAAAAGAGTGTGATATAATTGTCTAAGGTAGGGTCTGATATTTTCATTTGTTTTGAACTCCCAAGGTGTTCTAATGTGCTCAGATGTTCCTTCTTCCTAACGTTTCCCTTCATGTGCTGTGATTGCCTTTACCATAACATTGATCACTTTTTGTTATAATTTATTTCCAAGTCTAATTTCCCAACTAGAACATGAATTTCCAGAAGGGTTGGGACTATGTTATTCATCTTTGTGTTCTCGGTACTTACACAACAAATACTTGTGGTATTAATGTTCTGTTGTTGTGTTGTTTTGTTTTTGTTTTTTGTTTTTTGGTGTATTTATTGTGTCAAGTGCAGGCAATATCTATAAAGCTTACATTTGTGCATCAAATGAGTGTCTTTTTTCTCTGATTTGGTACCTTTCAACTTAGGAACAATTGAACTTATGTGAGATTCTAGAAATGATTGTTATTTAGAACAATTTTTGTTGTTAAAGTAACAGAAAAATAAATCTTAAGAAAATGAAAAGGAGTAATTAAATGTGTGATCCTGATGAAAATTTGATTGAAAATTGTATATATTTCTGTGAAGAAACTCACCCAGAGCTCATCATTGCCCTCTCATCTTTTTAATGTTTACCACTGAGATAATTGTCCCTTGTGGAAGCCTCTGCATTCTAGGTATTATAAGGGCTAAACCAGAAACACATTATTTATTCATTTATTCTTTTATGCTTTAATTCAACATTTATGATTATGTCTAAGAATTATGCTTCATAGTGGAGTTTCTGAAATGAAGAGTTCATAGTTTACTTCTAATGCTTTCATTCTAAACCGAAATAAAAAATGTTTAAAAAACAGCTCATCATTGACTATGTTGATTGCAGCACCATTCTTAGACTTTGTCAACTAATATTTACATTTTAATCCATTTAATAGCACACTAAGTAATATGCCATCTTCAATGAAAATTGTGAACTCTGGATGTTTCAGTATGCAAAATGCAAATTTCAAAGAGCAAAATTTTGTATTTATTTTCTGTACTTGCTAATTTTTTGGAAGTAGTTAGTTTTGTACAGATGCATTTTTTGTCTTTTTTTTCCCCTAACTCAGCTGTACCTCAGGTAAGAAATGTTCAAATGCGTCTGGTAGAGCCTTGTAAAGTTTGAACAAATAAAATCTTAGTGATTAGAAGAAAATATCCTATGTGCTATTATAAAAAGTGTCCCGAAAAAAAATAAATAAAAAGTGTCCTGTAATTAGAAATAATAATTTATCAATAAAGAAACTTTGCAAAGAGGCAGCAGGACAAAAACCATACGAATTACAAGCTAACTCTTTGGCTTTTCAGTTATACCATTATACTTGGGTATTAAGATGATGCTATTTAAGAAGGAGGGTGATCAAAGAGCAATGCTCTTATAGGCTGAGATGTCAGTGATACTGATTATATATTTTAAAATATTTATTAAAACTGTCATCCCAAGAAGTTTTTGATGATGTTAGTTTTTATTTCTATAATGTTGAAATGTAATAAAGGTAATAAAAAATTTAGGCCAACTAGACTTAAAATTTATATTGACTCCAGTCATATTCTCTACCATCTCCTTTCCTAACTTAGTCTTTTAATTTTATTTTCTTAATAACGTTTACTTTTGCATGTAATTTTTCATTGCTGACCACAGCAAAAGAACACATGCATAATTTTAAGAACCATCTCAAATCTCATCTCATATATGAAACTTCCCCAACTCCCCAATGTAAATAGAGTTAGTTATTTCCTCCTCAACTCTCCTTCACTACTCAATTCATTGTTTATTCTAGAAACTATTGTTTATGATATAATTATTGGTTTAGGTTCATGTCTGTGTCTCTTAGAACATAAACTATTTGAAGGTGGATTATTCATCTTTGCACATCCAGAATCTGGAATAGTGTCAGAGGCAAGGTAGTTGACTCAAATAAAAATAATTATTACATGTAAATATTCTGCAACACCCACCAAAAGAAAACACACAAAAAAGATACAAGATGTTGTTTTTAGCTTGTTTTTTTCTAAGGCTTTGAGCTCTGTAGTTTATCCAGGAGAAGCAATCTAATTTTTAGTAGAGACATAAAGTGGCCCTGACACTAAAGTCACGAGATATACTAGATTGACAACTATGGTACAGGTTTAATATGTTTAGGCTATGTTGTTAAGCTGACTTCATACACTCTTCCTCAGGAAAGTTAGTCAAATCTGGGACTACTGCTTCTCAGCTCACACTGTCTACCAAACTGCAGTAACTAGAGTGGCCTTTACGTCCCTGGATGGGTGCAGAGTGTAGCCATGGCATAGCACTGGTTTCCTAATTTATTTTTTGCCATGTAAAATGGGGGTTAAGTTAGGTGGAGGACTTCAGAATTCAGTTTAGTTGACAAAAGTGTTGTGTCAGGCAGTCAAATGATCCCTAATCCCTGGATTGGATAGTTAATTCATAAGTCATTACTGTCCCTTACTATATTCCAAGGTGTGTAAAAGATGTTGGATGATGGCGAACATATTTTCTTCTTCCTTTTCTTTACATTTTCACCCTTTTGTTAGTAGTTTCTTGAATATTCCTCCTGGGTCTTGCCTCAGCTCAATTCCTTCTCTTGAACTGGCTATAATAAAATAGTGCCATTTTTATTTATATTCATTTTTCTGTCTTTGAAAATTAAGACGATCAAACTGACACACTGGAAAGTCACTGTTTCCCTTAGGATCTTGAAAATAATTGTATAATTTAGGCATGTGAGGTTCTTGTGTTTAAATATTCAAAAATTATTTTATTCACAAGCCCATTTCTCTTCTCAGCAAGACTGCTTTCTGGTGGTCTCCTATCCCATTCCTTCCAAATTTTGTCACCAAACTCATTAGTGAGCATAGTTCTCTGTAGTGGGTACTCAATACATACTTGTGTGAACATCTTCAAAACTTTCTTATTGGTTGAGTACAAGTAAAGGTGGTAGGGTGTAGGTTGATGTTTACAAATGTCCAGATAGAAAGTTCCTTGGAGGCAGGGAGGGATTCTCCCTAAACCAGGCTTAGGCACCTTTGACATCAAGGCTAAAGCTTTAAAGGTAATCAAAGACTTGAGAGTACACAGCTACCATTCTCTTCAGAAGAGTCCCACTGAGGAAGAAAAGGGAGAAATCCTGCATCTATAGTCATCTTGAGTGGAGGAAACCCTTGCGATCAGAGGTGTTTAGGACTCCAAGTTGCCCTTAAGGATGGCTGACCAATAAAATATTTCAGAAAGGCGGCCCATCAGAATGAGAACTGCTGTGCCCAGGATGCATTAACGATAGAACTTGGGGTGCATAAAATATAACATGCAGAGGGAGCTGCTGTCAGACACATGTGTCTCCATCTGATACATGATGCGCATAAGTTATGGTTTGTGGCCAGTTAAATTGAGTGTTTTTCAAACCTTGCTGACTTTCAAACCGTACTGACTCTCTGTCTCTGGATTCAAATTTTTAAATGTCAGGATTTGTGCTCTGAAGACTTATGTGGCTTGGATTTTGTCTTACTCTAATAGCTAGTCAATTTCTCCTTTCCTTTCTATTTGTAGTCTTCTCATAGTTAACAGTAGACTCTTGAAAAAATAGCGACCATAATTTACTATCCTTTGCTAACAGCTTCCTGCACTGACTCTGGGCTTGCCCATGTGACTTATTGATCAATGGGACATTAGCAAATTTGAAAAAAGCATATGTTGAAAGTGTTGGCACATTGGGGCTTGCCCTCTTCCTGTTCTTGGAACTCTGCTTCTATGTGTGGCAACCATGCCCCAGTTAAGTGCCAGACATGTAAAAGGCCAACCTTAGTAAGACACCACGAGACACTTTGCCAGTTGAATGCAATGTTTGAGAGAACTCAGTAGGGATCAGCTTATTTTCAGTGTTTCATAGATTGTCAGCCCAGACCAAAGAACTGTTGAGTGACCCACAAAATAGTGAACTAAAGGAGGGTTTGTTTTAAGTGACTACAATTTGGGGTGATTTTTTTCGTAGCAAAAAAACTGATAGGGAAAATGATATAGGTATCACTTGGGGTGTTTCCATAACAACAGAACAAAACAAAACATGACAGTAGCTTTGGAACAATTCAGTGGGCAGAAGCTATAAGACATTTTGTGAAGTCTGGGAAATTGGCAAGCAAACTGTTAGTGGAGGATGGAAGATTGTGACACCAGATATGAAATACTGTAAAACAACTTGTAAAACTATTGCCTGCAGTAATTTGGAAGACCTTGGCAAGATAATTTTCAAGAAGACTGTTTAAAATATCATTAGCTTTTTTTAGTTGTCTATGATAAGTTACAGGAAAAGAGAGATGAGCTAAAGAAAGAACTAATCAGTTTTCAGGCAGAATTTATATAGAATAGAGAGAAGCCAGGATGTGCTGGATTGCCTGTTTCTCATTTGCAGTCTCTCTAGCGAGTAAAAGCGTCTCAAAGTAAATTAAAACCTGAGGGTGTATTTAAAATTCAGGACATTCCCAGTAAAGCATGGCCTCTGTATCAAGATCATATCAAAGGTATGGCTCTAACACCCTTTGTTAGGAGTTAAGAAAAATGTAAGGTGTTGTCTAGTGGTCTCTCTCAGCTAGACAAAAGGGCTTCAAAGACTCTAAACAGCATTGGCTCATAGCAGCTTAACAAGCATTGGCTCATAGCAGCTTAACAAGCTGCCTAAAGTAGAGAGGGGTCTGTCTTAAAAAGAATTGTGGGTATAACTTCTGTCAACAGAGGCATGGAAAGCACACATATTTTTTAAGAAAGTTGTATCAGCAAAAGGGCTGCTAAATTTGACTAAAGAGGTCTCTGGACTCCAAGTTTCTATTGGAATACAGACTTAGAAAGCTACTCAACTACCAACTTGGGCCATTTATTTTTTATGGAAAAAGGAGGATATTCCATTTATTTTTTATGGGAAAAGGAGGATAATCAGAGGGAGGAGCTGAAAGCCCACAGGGTGAGGCTAAGAATCACTGAGAAGAGACTGCTCACAAAATGGCTGCTGAAATTCCTGTTCCACCACCCAGAGCCTCTTGGTGATATCTTCCCACACTGCCTTGGGGCTTGTCATATGACTTACTTTGGTGACTGAGACCTTAGCAAACTTGACCACAGTAGAGACTTAAAAGTGCCTGAGCTTTGGGGCTTGTCCTTTTCCTGATCTTGGTTCTCTGCTTCCTCCATGTAAGGGAGTTGGGGCAGCCTATTCAATGAATGAAACTTGGCCCAATGACCCATCACCCTGCCTGCCCCAGCCAACCACTAGACATCTGAGTGTGGTTCTCTTAGAACACTGACTTATGGTCAGCGTCCTAACTTCTGAAGAGGTTAGCTAGAACGAACCAAGCAATCCACAGAATTGTGAGCTAATAAATGGTTATGGCTTGAACCACTAAATTTTGGGGTAGATTGTTATACAGAATAAGCTAAGTGATGCACACTTTGTCTAAATAATTTATCATATTTTGTTTCAATTATCTGCTCAGAGGTCTGTATCTATTACTGTACTATCATCACCATGCTGTAATAGATCATATCTTAGTTACTTCTCTATCTCTATAACTGGTATCGTCTCTGGGAGATCATAAGGAAGGGAAATATGATTGCCCTTGAAAAACAGAAAACTGATTATGTCATTTCTTTAATTAAAATCCTAAGCTCTTTTAGCATACATAGGAGGTATTCAATAAATATTTTTTAAACATAAGTTTTTAACATGCTTTTTTGTTGACAAAATTAATAATTCTCCTTCATTTCTATCTTCCTCAACTCTAAAATGGTTATTGAATTCACACATTAATTCATGAAAAATGTGTTAACACAATATATTTCTGACATATGGTGTGCTAACATTCTAACAAGGGAACCAGGATTTAAAACAAACTCAAATACATATGCAGAAGCAAATATTACCAATGCAATAAGGAGCATGTATACTCAGAACACCGACCAGCACACAGAGCACATCTAACCCAGGAGGGAGCATAAGAAAAGACTTCAGCAGTACTCAGTGTTGCATTACAAGGTTCTAATTGTTGTGAAGCAAAGGCTAGAGGAAAAGTGGTCCCAGAAAAAGAGGCAGCCTGAATAGATTCAGAGTGACAGGAAACTGCAAGGCACATGAGTGTATAAGGTATTTGGTGTGGTTGGACTGTGGAGGGTGAGAGAGATGAGGCAAGGACAGGTTATGGCAAACTCTGCTCCTGTCACCAAGGATCTTGGGAATATTCCAGCAGGGGCTTACTTGGAAGGTAACAAGCAGGGCTGAACCATGATAAAATGTTTATATTCAACCAAACCGTCCCAAAGTAGTAATATATGGCTGTGATCATATTGTTTTCCATCTATCCAGATATAAATGCTAGAATATATGGGGGGAGTATTATAGGTTTTGTTGCCTTTTCTGAATGTGAAACAAAAACTAAAACTTTATATACATGCACATCAATTGTTCATCATCCAAGTATTGTTCATCATCCAAGTATTGTTCATCATGGAATCTAAGTTCCCTGAGAGAAAGAAAGGTAGTTCTGTTGATGAATTACCCTTGTCAAATGTTTAATGCTATGGTATGCACCCAGCCACTTCTCAATTCAAATTAACTGATGCTCATGAAGTAAATGTTCAGTAAATTTATATTTTAAAATCTAGATGTTTTTCTGCTGACTCTCCAGGCATGGAGGGTGTTTAGACAGCATAGATTTTTTGAAGTTCAGCTGTGATAGAAAATTCTTCTTCAATTTTAAACTGCATGTAAAGGGAACATAATCTATGACTCTCTTAAAGGTTATTTCCAGAACTCACACTGGAGGGAATCTTTTGTACTTTGGCTTTCCAGTATGATTATCTTGTTTAAACACAGTCTTCACTCTCTTCCACTTTGTATTTCTTTTTCTCCTTAAAAATTCAATCTTAAATGTGCTGAGTGAAATCAATAGTTTAATAAAACTTAGAGGTTAGTTGGGATGGTGGAAGGTCTCTATTGCTGTAGTTAGATAAAGACAGCATTCGCCTCTCATGTATGACTAAGGACCACACTCCACACAGAGAGAACTGATTTCAAAGGGGGCTGCAAACTTTATCCCTATGAATGGGCATCCATAAGCCATTGATAATGTTTGGAATAGATACCCCTGATAAACAGACCCTCAGATGTCACTTCTCCTTTACAAAGAATGCTTTTTTCCCCCTCTCCTTCAATTTAATAAAGGTAAGTTTACATATGCCAAATCACATTTTCTGAAGTATTGCTATACATTGCCAGATAACAGAGTATAAAACTGACATTTCTCAGGTAAATGTCACGATCTTGGATTCAGCCTTATACTTACCAACTGCCAATGCACCTACCTCCAATATTCAGGAATCTATGGAAGGAAAAGGTAAAAAAATTTTCAGGTAACCAGGAAGAAAATATTTGTATTACCAGAGATGGTACCTGTTAGCCAAAGTGTAGAGCCCCGGTGAGATAAGAACAATAGAAACTACAGACAAACGGTCAGAAGTCGTGGGTCTGACTCTTAGAGTTAAGCTGAAGGAAATTTAATTTTCCTTGATTTAGTGTATTGGGGTAAAATAAGCAGGAAATGTTTTTACATCCTGCAACCGCTATTATACCTACTATACTCAGTAGTGCCAGAATACATACATGAAGAAACACATTAGGTTGGTATTGTTGACAGAGTTCAGATCTATATGTTTACTAATTTTTTTGCATAGTTCTACCAATTTTTGATAAGGCTATGAAAATCTACAATCATTAATATAAATTTACCTATTTTTCTCTTTAATTTCTGTCCATTTTTGCTTCGTGAACTTTGAATTTCTATTAACCACATACCCCTTTATAACTATATCTTTCTTATAAATTAACTCATTATTATTATGAATTATCTATTTTTCTCTGATAATAATCTGTCTTGATATTTTTCACTTTATCTGATTTTAATACACACACTCTAACCTCCTTCAACTTACTACATTTATTTCCAGTATATCTGTGTATTTACCTAGAGCAGCCACGTGCTGGAGATTAAAAAATATGTTGCTTTTATTGGAAAATATCTTTCTTCCATCTTTAGTTTTGAAGGCTATTTTAACAAGGGTGTAGAATTGTGGGTTGATAGCTTTTCTTTCAGCACTTTAAAGATATTGACCCACTCTCTTTTGGTCTCTACTGTTTTTCATAAGAATTCTATAACAATTTGAATAATTGTCCCTCTATATTTAATATATGATTTTTCTCTGTTGGCTTTCATGGTTTTCTCTTTATCATTGTTTTTCAAAAGTTTGTCATATAACTAGCATGGTATTCTTTGTATTTATTCTATCTGACATTTACTGAATTTTTTGAGTATGTAAATTCATATCATTTACCAAATTTGGAAAAAATTTGACTATTATTTCTTCAAAATATTTTCTGCCTTGTTCTTTCTCCCCTCTCCTTGGGCAACTTCAATTGCACCTATGTTAGACATTCTGATATTGTCCCACTAGTTACTGAGGGTTTTTTTATTTGTAAAATATTTTTCTTTAAATTTCTCAGATTTCTATTGATAGATCTTCAGGTCTTTCCTCTGTCATCTCCATTCTTCCATTAAATTCATTCTTTGAATATTTTATTTTTGATATTGTATTTGTCAGTTCTAGAAATTTGATTAATTTCTTCTTTTTGTTTTCTACTTTTCTGTTTATATTTCCAACTTTTAGTTCTTTGCAAATGTAAGTTATTTTATGTCCTTGGGCATGGTTATAATAACTGTCTTTAACTCCCAGTCTCCTCAATCTAACATCAGCATCATCTCCAATCATTGTCAGTTGATTGTTTTTTCCTTGAGAATGTTTTCCTACTTCTTTATATGTGGATGAACTTGAACTTGTGTATTATGAAGACTTGGATTCTGTCATACCCCTCCAAAAGAGTGTAGTTTGATCGTTTGTTTGTACAAACAATTAACTTGGTTTGTTTCAAATGGCAAACTCTCTCTTGAGCAGCTGCATATGTTTCAGTTCAGTTCTTTTAGCCTTAGCTGTAATGATTGGAGACTGACACACACAAGCTTGGTTTAAATGTCAGCCAGGGATTTAGGCATAGTTTATATACAGAATTTGGGACTCCTTCACTCTGTCTGTCTTCTACCTGGGATTTGCCTCTTATGTTCCAGCAGTTGTAGTCACCCCAGACCTTTGTCTTCTGGTTCTTCAACTCAGAGATATAATGGGTTTTCTATTACATTTTTAACCATCCTTCCTGGCATAGATATTGAAGGTACTGTAGAGTAGAAGCCCTAAAAAAAAAAGGAAAAACAAAGAAAAACTACCCAGTTCTTCTTCCTCTGTCCAAATGGTAATTCCCCTCCAAAATTTGCTGCCACCTTCTTCTTCTTCCTTCCCCTTCTCCTTGTTTTCCTCCTTCTTCTTTGCTCTCCAAAGAACTTCTGTAATTGTTGTTATAATCATTCCAGCATGTATAGTTCTTGTCTTAGGAGGGCGAGTCTACTTGGCTGGAAGTGGAATGCATATGATTGATATTTGGGTATAAATTACATTTTCCTTAGAGAGAAAAGGGAAGTCTGTCCCTAGAACAAATATTTTAGGAAAAATTTCACCATTACCTGAATTTCTTGGTAGATATTTTTGGCCAGATACTATAGTAAACATATCATTTCCATGTTCCTATAGTCACCATTATGGATACTATTGAAAAATTATGGTACTTTGGCTGAGTGTCACTTCAGACAAAGAGAACAATAAGTGCTTTGCTATATTGTGTGAAGTGCTTCTGTAGGAAGAATGAGGTTTAAAAAAAATCCAGACAGAAATCTGAAGATACCTGGATACACCTGGAAGAATTACCATGTCAAAGATCACTTAACTAGTACTCACCAAATATTTATGAATTCCCTACACTTCTCAGCCCCCCTTGCAGTTACGTTGAGTTCATATAACCAGTTCTGGATAATAAAATGGAAGTGCAATGATACAAATCTCTTCTGGCCGAGGCATTTCAGAGTTAGTGAGCTGTATCTACCTCTCTCTCTTACTGCTGTTGAGACCTCAGAGACCCCATATTCTACCTGGCATAGAGTAGAAGGGCTGTCTAGCCTGTGATGGACTTTGCAAGAGCAAGAATTAAGCCTTTACTTTAATAAACAACTGAGATTTTAGTGTGTTTTTGTTGTGCCAGCTATTTTTAATTTCTGAACATACTATTCTGCAGTTTAAATGTCTGTATCAATTATAATTACCAACTTTTCATTAAAATTGTCCTTGGAAAATTTACTGAAAGTTTAATTTTTCTTTAAGTTTAAAATTTTATTATATATTTATTTAATTTATTTATGGCTGCATTGGGTCTTTTTTGCTGCACGCCAGCTTTCTATAGTTGCAACCAGTGGGGGCCACTCTTTGTTGTGGTGTGCAGGCTTCTCACTGTGGTGGCTTCTCTTGCTGCAGAGCACAGGCTCTAGGTGCCTGGACTTCAGTAGTTGTGGCACGGGAGCTCAATAGTTGTGGCACACAGGCTTAGTTGCTCTGCAGCACGTGGGATCTTCCCAGACCAGGGATTGAACCCATGTCCCCTGCATTGGCAGATGAACTCTTAACCACTGTGCCACCAGGGAAGTCATAATTTATTTTTATTTATTTATTTATTTTTTTGCCGTACGCAGGCCTCTCACTGTTGTGGCCTCTCCTGTTGCAGAGCACAGGATCCGGACGCACAGGCCCAGCGGCCACGTCTCACGGGTCCAGCCGCTCCACGGCATGTGGGATCTTCCCGGACTGGGGCATGAACCCGTGTCCCCTGCATCGGCAGGTGGACTCTCAACCACTGGGCCACCAGGGAAGCCCTAATTTTTCTTTTAATTGCATGATTTTTAATTTATATGCAGTAATTTTATTTTTTCTTAAGACTAGTCCATTTTTGTACTGAAAATGTGGACAAGAGAAAATATTCTTACATTTTGGACTCAAAATAGAATACATTTTCATTGGAATAAAATTGCATTCTGCTATTATATCACTGGTTTATTTAACTTGGTCATAGCAGGGAATTTTTTAAAGTCCTTATGCATTAATTGAAGATATTAGATTATTAAGGGTTTGTAAATTCTGAAGCTATGTTGTAAAAGTGTATGTATATTCTACCTTGATACCTTCATTCACCAAGTCATTCAGGGTCATGGGATAACTGGAAGAGAGCCTTACTTTCAAATTGTTTCCACAACAATGCAAAATTTGTGGTACCACAAGCACAACTTTTGGAAAGTTTGGGTCAAAACATAAATTTGACCAAAGTGTTACATTGTGACCTAGGCTTATATAATTTAGGCAAAATCATTCACTTGTTTCACTCCTTGTTTGGTTTCATTTGTCACTTATCTCCAAAACGCTGGGGTTTTATCAGTGGAGGAGTCCTACCGCTGCTGTTGTTGCCATTGGTTTGTAGATATTTATCCTCAGAAATCACTCTTTTCATGGGCTTTTCACATCCTATGGCATATGATCCTGCTAAAGAGCACTGAAAAATTACTGGATGTGTCCAGGACTTATTGACATCTTAAACTCAAAGAAATTTCTAGATTCTCTCTTAAATGAAGATCAAAATTAAATACATATATACAATAAGAAAAATATCTACAGAACATTTCAAATGTGACAAGGCCAATATCAAAATTTTCAACCTTCTCTTTGCACATATTTTCTAAGTACCACTCATCCAGTTTCAAATCCAGTCAGCCTTGAGGTTCTCCCCTACCCCACACACCCAATCGCTTTCCTATTAATTTCACCTTAAAGGATCTCTCAAGTATGTAGCATTCTCTCAACTCCACTTGGAATCTTCCATTTCAAACTACCAGTATTACTTTCCAGAGCTATTGTCACAACCTCCTGGCCCTGACAGCCTCCCTTGCCTCACTCAAATTCTTACAGAGGAATTCTATTGCCAGAATGATGGCTTTAAAGTGCAATCCCAATCATGTCATCTCTTTGTGTAAAACCTTATTTTAATGTTTCTTTGCTTTTATGAAGAAGAACAAGCCTCATAATACAGCACACAGGCTATTAATAACCTGGCCCTCCACAAGGACTCTGGTGTTATTCACCCCACTTTCCTCTCTCTGTGCTCAGCCATGATCTCCTTCCAGGCCTGCTAATACCATTCCTTTGGCCCTGGACATTCTTCTTCAAGAAAATATCCATTCATCCTTCATGCTGTGCTCAAACGAATCTTCCTAACATGTCAAAATATTATATCTCCTCTTACCCTTCCACACATTTTTCTTCATAGCACTAAATAAAGATTGCCTTTATATATTTATTTCTGTGATTTTTAAAACTTATCTCTCTTTTAGTAGATGGTAACCCCCACAAAGAATGAACTTCACCTATTTAAGCTTCCAATTTCATCCTGCAACTTAGCACCCTCTAGTACTTAAGTGGAGCCCAAGCATCATATAACTCATGAATATATAAATAAATAAGTAAATGAACAAATAGGGCAGCTTATCTGGCTAGACCTACCTAATAGAAAATGAAATTCAGGAATAATAGAGTGATGTAGTGTTGCTTAAACCTAGAGACCAATGGTAAGAAATACTAATTAGAACAACTTCAATTACAGATCTGCCAGTATAAGTAGGAATTCCACAGTGAACATTTTCTTATTAAATTTCCATTTAAGCATTCATATGGGTTTTTTTCATATTATGACTGCCTCTGCTTTCAAAATATTCTGTTTATTTTTATTATATTTCTAGTTCACTTGTACATGGAGGTAGCAGCATTTCTAATACAAAAGAAGAGTTAGAATGATTAACTATGATTTCTGGTAATTCATATTTTGAAAAGTGGCCTAAGATTAGACAGGTATGACCTTTACAACGCATGCCATTTATATAAAATAATCAACCATATTTTACATATTCACCCTATTCCCAAATACTACCTTTCCTGCTTTCTTTATGAGAACAATTTATGAGAACTTTCTTTATGAGAACCACTATTTTCAAAGTCAAATCTAGCATGCATCAAATGTTTGACAAATTCACACCTGGAACAGTAGCCAACATATCTCTTAAATTTTTTTAAAAAGTTAAAAAGATGTGTCTAATTTTGAAAATAAACCCAAATCCAGGAAACTTTCACAGAAAACAGAATTTCTATGATTGTTGCTGCTGTGTTTTTACTTGCTATTCTCAGAGCCTCCATTCTCCTTTTGGTTATGTTTGCCAGATTTGGAATCCCAATGTTTGGTTCTATAAATAAAATGCTGTGTTTGTGAAAAAGATTTTCAGATGCTGGGTAAACAAGTTGTCTAAAGGTCAACAGGCCTGAGAACTTATGTCTTAGAAGCCTTATGATGTCCCTCAGGCCACTGACTTGGAAGTGCCCAGGACTACTGCCACTTTCCTGTTCTGAGAGCTTGATTCCATTAGGAGTATGAAGCACTGAATTGATAGTAGAGATACATGGTTTCCAATGCTGCCTGTGACCAGAAAGACATTAACACCACATTTTGGTGACTTAATGGAGATGAAATAAGTGTCTTTTTCTACATTATGTTTTAATACTTTTGCTTACACTGAGCAATTTTGTAATACTTATCAGAATTTAACAACCAAATACCCTTTATTTCCATATCTAAGAATACAGCCTATAGATATATTTTCATATACACATAAGAACCTATGGTTAAGGGTTTACATTATAGCATTATTAATAGAAGAAAAAAATACCTAAACAAGAAAAAGAAACTGGTTTAAAAATTATGTTATATTCATTTAACTGAGTACTAAGTAATGGTTTAAAAGGAACATGCCATCTTTAGGGAATGCCATTTCTCCACTTCTCTTAGAGTGTTCTGTAAATATGGACTTTTCCCTGTGAGCAACTGTGGGATGAGACACAGTGTCAGAGACCAGCATTGATTTGTGATTCTCAGTTGGGTGACACTGGTCTACCAATGAGGTATGTTTTAGTGGTTCAGTCTCCACTCAGAAAAAATAGACTTTAAAATAAAGACTGTAACAAGAGACAAAGAAGGACATTACATAATGATAAAGGGATAAATCCAACAAGAAGTTATAACAATTGTGTTACATATGCACCCAATATAAGAGCACCTAAATATATAAAATGAATATTAACAGACAAAAGGAGAAATTGACAGTAACATAATAATAGTAGGGGACTTTAATAACACACTTACATCAATGAACAGATCATCTGGAAACAAAATCAATAAGGAAACCCTGGCCTTATAGGATCCTTTAGAGCAGATGAAATTGTATATATAATATTTAATATATATATAACATTTCATCCAAAAGCAGCAGAATTCATATTATTTTCAAGTGCACATGGAACATTCTTCAGGATGGATCATATACTAGGTCACAAAACAAGCCTCAATAAAATTAAGAAGATTGAAAACATATCAAGCATTTTTTCCAACCATGATGCTGTGAGACTGAAATTCAACTACAAGAAAAAAATTGCAAAAACACAAACTTGTGGAGTCTAAATAACATGCTACTAAAGAACAAATGGGCAACTAAAGAAATTAAAGAGGAAATTAAAAAATACATTGAGATGAATGAAAATGGAAACACAATGATCCAAAATCTATGGGACACAGCAAAAGCAGTTCTAAGTGGAAAGTTTATAGCTATACAAGCCTACTTCAGGAAACAAGAAAAATCTCAAATAAACAACCTAGCCTTACATCTAAAAGAACTAGAAAAAGAAGAACAAACAAAACCCAAAGTTAGTGGAAGGACAGAAATAATAAAGATTATAACAGAAATAAATGAAATAGAGACAAAAACAACAGGAAAGATGAATAAAACCAAGAGTTGGTTTTTTGAAAAGATAAACAAAATTGATAAAACTTTAATCAGAGCTATCAAGAAAAGAAAAAAGATAAGGGTCCAAATAAATAAAATCAGAAATGAAAGAGGAAAAGTTACAATTGACACTCAGAAATACAAAAGATCATAAGAGATTGCTATGAATAATTAATTGTCAATAAAATGGACAAACTAGAAGAAATAGATAAGTTCCAAGTAATATACTCTCCCAAGATTGAGTCAGGAAGAAATAGAAAATATGAACAGACTGATTACAAGTAATGAAATTGAATTAGTAATTTTAAAAATGCCCAACTAACAAAAGTCCAGGACCAGATGACATCACAGGTGAATTCTACAAAAAATTAAAGAATAATTAACACGTATCTGTCTCAAACTATTCCAAAATAATTGGAGAGGAAGGAATACTTTTGAACTCATTCTACAGGTTGGCATCACCCTGATTCCAAAACCAGACAAAGACCCCACCCCCCAAAAAAAGAATCTTATAGGTCAATATCACTAATGAACATAGATGCAAAAATCCTCAACAAAATATTAGCAAACTGAATTCAACAATACATTAAAAGACTCGTACACCATGATCAAGTGGAATTTATCCCAGGGATGCAAGGATGGTTCAATAGCCACAGCTCAATCTGTGTGATACGCCATATTTACAAATTAAAGAATAAATATGTATGATCATCTTGTAGATGCATAAAAACTTTGGACAAAATTCAACATACATTTATAATAAAAAGTCTCAAAAGCATGGGCCACAGAGGGAACATACCCCAATATAATAAATACCATATATGACATTTATCTAAAGCCAACATCATACTCCACAGTGAAAAGCTGAAACCATTTCCCCTAAGATCAGGAACAACACAAAGATGTCCACTTTCACCACTTTTATTCAATATAGTATTGGAAGTCTTAGCCAGAGCAACTAGGTAAAAAAAAAGAAATAAAAACATCTGAATTGGAAAGAAAGAAGTAAAACTCACTATTTGCAGATGACATGATACTATATATAGATAAGCCTAAAGACACCACCAAAAAACTACTAGAACTAATAAATGGATTCAGTAGAGTTCAAGGATATAAAATTATTATTCAGAAATCAGTTGTATTTCTATACACTAATATTGAACTATCAGAAAGAGAAAATTTTTTTTTAAATCTCATTTATAATTGCATCAAAAATAAAATATCTCAGAATATATCTAAGCAAGGAAATAAAACACCTGTATTCAGAAAACTGTAAGACATTGATGAAACTGAAGATGACAGAAGCAGATAGAAGGATATACTCTCCTCATGGATTGGAAGAATTAATTGTTAAAATGAACATACTACCCAAGGTACTCTACATATTCAATGCAATCCCTATTAAAATAACAATGACATTTATCCCAGAACTAGAACAAATAATTCCAAATTTTGTATGGAAACACAAAAGACCCTGCTGAATAGCCCAAATAACAGTGAAAAAAAAAGAGCAAAACTGGAGATTTCACACTTCCTGCTTTCAAGCTATACTACAAAGCTACAGTAATCAAAACTGGCACAAAAACAGGCACATAGATCAATGAACCAGAATAGAGAGCCCAGAAATGAGCTCACACTTAGATAGACACTTAATCTATGACAAAGGAAGCAAGAATATATAATGCAGAAAAGACAGCCTCTTCAATAAATCTGTTGGGAAAACTGAACAGCTACATGCAGCAGAAACAAACTGAATTAGTATCTTACAGCGCATACAAAAATAAACTCAAAATGGATTAAAGACTTAAATGTAAGACCTGAAACCGTAGAATGCATAGAAAAAATGAAGGCAGTACATTCTTTGTTATGAGCCTTAGTAATATTGTTTTGGATGTATTTCCTCAGGGAAGGAAAACAAAACCAAAAATGAATAACTGGGACTACATCAAACTAAAAAGCTTTTACACAGTGAAGCAAACTATGAACAAAATGAAAAAGCACTCTACTGAATGAGAGAAGATATTTGCAATGATATATCTGATAAGGGTTAATACCTAAATACATTAAGAATAATGTTTGTGATATATAATAGGGATTATATAAAATGTAATATATAGCATAAGGAATATGGTTGATAATAGTGTAATAACTTTGTATAGGGACGGATATTTACTAGACTAACTGTGGTGGTCATTTTCATAATGTATGACAATGTCCAGTCATTATGCAGTACACCTGAAATTAACATAATATTGTACTTCAACTATATTGCAATTAAAATATTTGTTTTTAAAGTTGCTCTGTGGATCCATTAAGAAAAAGGGATGGTCAGGCACCTTAAAGATGGCAGAGAAATAAGAAGTGGAGATCATCTTCCTTGCCACAAATACATCAAAACTACATTTACATGGGGAACAACACATACAGAACACCTACTGAACGCTGAAAGAAGACCTCAGACTTCTCAAAAGACAAGAAACTCCCCACGCACCTGGGTAGGACAAAAGAAAAAATGAAAAACAGAGACAAAAGAACAGGGACGGGACCTGCACCACTGGGAGGGAGCTGTGAAAGAGGAAAAGATTCCACATACTAGGAAGCCCCATCACAGGTGGAGACGGGAGGGGGCGGGGAAGGGTGGCCAGGAGGGAAGCTTCGGAGCCACAGTGGAGAGCACTGTAACAGCAGGGCAGAGGGAAAGCAGAGAGATTTTGACACAGAGGATCGGCGCTGACCAGCTCTCACCAGCCTGAGAGACTTGTCTGCTCACCCACCAGGGCGGATGAGGGCTGGGAGCTGAGGCTTGCACTTCGGAGTTCAGACCCCAGGGAGAGGACTGGGATTGGCTGTGTGAACACAGCCTGAAGAGGGCTAGTGTGTCACAGCTAGCAAGGAGGGAGTCTGGGGAAAAGTCTGGAACTGCCCAAGAGGCAAAAGACCATTGTTTTGGGATGCATGAGGAGATTCAGAGCACCATCTAAATGAGCTCCAGAGAAAGGTGAGAGCCACGGCTATCAGCACAGACACCAGAGACGGACATGAAATGCTAAGGCTGCTGCTACAGCCACCAAGAAGCCTGGTGCAAGCACAGGTCACTATCCACACCTCCCCTGATGGGAGCCTGTGCATCCCACAACTACCAGGGTCCAGTGATACAGGGACAACATCCCGGAGAGAACACACGGCATGCCTCAGGCTGTTGCAACATCAAGCAGACCTCTGCCACCGCAGGCTTGCCCTGCATTCCGTACAACTCCCTTCCCCCAGCCTGAGTGAGCCAGAGCCCCCTAATCAGCTGCTACTTTAGTCCCGTCTTGTCTGTGTGAAGAACAGATGCCCTCAGGTAACCCACACGCAGAGGTGGAACCAAATCCAAAGCTGAACCCCAGGAGATGTGTGAACAAAGAAGAGAGAGGGAAATCTCTCCAAGCAGCCTCAGGATCACCAGATTATATCACCACAAACAATCTGATGTACCCTGCATCTGTGGAGTACCTGAATAGGCAATGAATTATCCCAAAATTGATGCAGTAGACTTTGGGAGCAACGATATATATATATTTTTCCTTTTTCTCTTTTTGTGAATGTGTATGTGTATGCTTCTTTGTGTGATTGTGTCTGTATAGCTTTGTTTTACCATTTGTCCTAGGGTTCTGTCTACCTGTTTTTTTGTTGTTTTTTGTTTTTTTTTTTTTAGTATAGTTTTTAGCTCTTGTCATCACTGGTGGATTTGTTTTTTGGTTTGGTTGCTCTCTTCTTTTATATTTTCCTTTTTTTATTACTCTTTAATTTAAAAAAAAAATTTGATAATTATTTCTTATTTTAATAACATTCTTTTCTTTTATTATTTTCTTTATTTCTTTTTCCCTTTTCTCTGAGCCATGTGGCTAACAGGGTCTTGGTGCTCTGTCTGGGTATCAGGCCTGTGCCTCTGAGGTGGGAGAGCTGAGTTCAGCACACTGGTCCACAAGAGAACTCCTGGCTCCACATAATATCGAAAGGTAAAAGCTCTCCCAGAGATCTCCATCTCAACACAAAGACCCAGCACCATTCAACGACAAGCAAGACACAATACTGCATACCATATGCCAAAAGACTAGCAAAACAGAATCATGACCCCACCCATTAGCAGGGAGTCTGTCTAATATCATAATAAGGTCACAGACACCCGAAAACACAACACCAGACGTGGACCTGCACACCAGAAAGACAAGATCCAACCTCATACACCATACCACAGGCATTAGTCCCTCCACCAGGAACCCTACACAACTGACTGAACCAACCTTACCCACTGGGGACAGACACAAAAAAACCAGGAAATACAAACTTGCAGCCTGAAAAAAGGAGATGCCAAACACAGTAAGTTAAGCAAAATAAGACAGAGAAACACACAGCAGATTAAGGAGCAAGGTAAAAACCCACAGACCAAATAAATGAAGAGGAAATATGCAGTCTACCTGAAAAAGAATTCAGAGTAATGATAGTAAATATGAGCCAAAATCTTGGAAATAGAATGGAGAAAATACAAGAAACATTTAACAAGGACCTAGAAGAACTAAAGAGCAAACAAACAATGATGAACAACACAATAAATGAAATTTAAAATTCTCTAGAAAGAAGCAGTAGCCAAAAAACTGAGGCAGAAAAATGGATAGATAAAATAGTGGCAATAACTACTGCAGAGAAGAATAAAGAAAAAAGGATGAAAAGAATTTAGGACAGTCTCAGAGACCTCTGCAACAATATTAAATGCACCAACATTCGACTTATAGGGGTCCCAGAAGAAAAAGAGAAAAAGAAATGGACTGAGAAAATATTTGAAGAGATTATAGTAGAAAACTTCCCTAATATGGGAAAGGAAATAGTTAATCAAGTGCAGGAAGCACAGAGAGTCCCATAAAGGATAAATCCAAGGAGAAAAACACCAAGACACATATTAATCAAACTATCAAAAATTAAATACAAAGAAAAAGTATTAAAAGCAACAAGGGAAAAACAACAAATAACATACAAGGGAATCCCCATAGGGTTAACAGCTGACCTTTCAGCAAAAACTCTGCAAGCCAGAAGGGAGTGGCAGGACATATTTAAAGTCATGAAAGAGAAAAACCTACAACCATGATTATTCTAACCAGCAAGGACCTCATTCAGAATTGATGGAGAAATTAAAATCTTTACAGACAAGCAAAACCTAAGAAAATTCAGCACCACCAAACCAGCTTTACAGCAAACACTAAAGGAACTTCTCTAGGCAGGAAGCACAAGAGAAGGAAAAGACCTACAATCACAAGCCCCAAACAATTAAGAAAATGGTAATAGGAACTTACATATTGATAATTACCTTAAATGTAAATGGATTAAATGCTTCAACCAAAAGAAATAGACTGCCTGCCTGGACACAAAAATATATGTCTTGCCTGGACACCTGTATATGTGCTGTCTACAAGAGACTCACTTCAGACCTAGGGACACATACAGATTGAAAGTGAGGGGATGGAAAAAGATATTCCATGCAAATGGAAATCAAAAGAAAGGTAGAATAGCCATTCTCATATCAGGCAAAATAAACTTTAAAATAAAGACTATTACAAGAGACAAAGAAGGACACTACATAATGATCAAGGGATCAATCCAAGAAGAAGATGTAACACTTGTAAATATTTATGCACCCAACATAGGAGCACCTCAATACATAAAGCAAATGCTAACAGCCATAAAACGGGAAATCGAGAGTAACACAATCATAGTAGGGGACTTTACCACCCCACTTCCACCAATGGACAGATCATCCAAAATGAAAATAAATATGGAAACATAAGCTTTAAATGGCACATTAAACAGAATGGACTTAATTGATATTTATAGGACATTCCATCCAAAAAGAGCAGATTACACTTTCTTCTCAAATGCTCATGGAACATTCTCCAGGATACATCATATCTTGAGTCACAAATCAAGCCTTGGTAAACCTAAGAAAACCGAAACTGTATCAAGTATCTTTTCTGACCACAATGCTACGAGACTAGATATCAATTACAGGAAAAACCTTAGTAAGTTACCAAGATATCACTGAAGAAATCCAAGAGGAAATCAAAAAATGCCTAGAAACAAATGGTAATGAAAACACGATGACCCAAAACATCTGGGATACAGCAAAAGCAGTTCTAAGAGGGAAGTTTGTAGCAATACAATCCTACATCAAGAAACAAGAAACATCTCAAACAACCTAACTTTACACCTAAAGCAATTAGAGAAAGAAAAACCATAAAACACCAAAGTTAGCAGAAGGAAAGTAATGATAAAGATCAGATCAGAAAAAAATGAAAAAGAAGTGAAGGAAACAATAGCAAAGATCAATAAAACTAAAAGCTGGTTCTTTGAGAAGATAAACAAAATTGATAAACCATTAGCCAGACTCATCAAGAAACAAAGGGAAAAGACTCTAATCAACAGAATTAGAAATGAAGAAATAGAAGTAACAACTGACACTGCAGAAATACAAAGGATCATGAGAGATTACTACAAGCAACTATATGCCAATAAAATGGACAATCTGGAAGAAATGGACAAATTCCTAGAAAAACACAACCTTCCAAGACTGAACCAGAAAAAAATAGAAAATATTAACAGACAAATCACAAGCACTGAAATTGAAACTGTGATTAAAAATCTTCTAACAAAAAATGCCCAGCACCAGATTGCTTCACAGGTGAATTCTATCAAACATATAGAGAAGAGCTAATCTTATCCTTCTCAAACTCTTCCAAAATATAGCAGAGGGAGGAACACTCCCAAACTAATTCTACGAGGCCACCATCACCTGATGCCAAAATTACACAAAGATGTCACAAAGCAGGAAAACCACAGGCTAATATCACTGATGAACATAGATGCAAAAATCCTCAACAAAAACTAGCAAACAGAATCCAACAACACATTAAAAGGGTCATACACCATGATCAAGTGGGGTTTATCCCAGAAATGCAAGGATTCTTCAATACATGCAAATCAATCAATGTGATACACCATATTAACAAATTGAAGGATAAAAACCATGTGATCATCTCAGTAAATGCAGAAAAAGCTTTCGACAAAATTCAACACCGATTTATGATAAAAACCCTCCAGAAAGTAGGCATAGAGTGAACTTACCTCAACATAATTAAGGCCAGATGTGACAAACCCACAGCCAACACTGTTCTCAATGGTGAAAAACTGAAACCATTTCCACTAAGATCAGGAACAAGACAAGGTTGCCCACTCTCTCCACTATTATTCAAAATAGCTTGGAAGTTTTAGCCACAGCAATTAGAGAAGAAAAAGAAGTAAAATGAATCCAAATCAGAAAAGAAGAAGTAAAACTTTCACTGTTTGCAGATGACATGATACTATACATGTTTAGATAATCCTAAAGATGCCATCAGAAAACTACTAGAGCTAACCAATGAATTTGGTAAATTAGCAGGATACAAAATTAATGCACAGAATTCTATTGCATTCCTATACAATAACAATGAAATATCAGAATGAGAAATTAAGGAAACACTCCCATTCACCATTGCAACAAAAAGAATAAAATATCTAGGAATAAACCTACCTAAGGAGAAAAAAGACCTATATACAGAAAACTATAAGACACTGATTAAAGATGATACAAACAGATGGAGAGATATACCATGTTCTTGGATTGAAAGAATCAGCACTGTGAAAGTGACTATTCTACCCAAAGCAATCTACAGATTCAATGTAATCCTGATCAAATGACCAATGGCATTTTGCGTAGAAATAGAACAGAAAATATCACAATTTTTATGGAAACACAAAAGACCCCAAATAGCCAAAGCAATCTTGAGAAAGAATAATGGAGCTGGAGGAATCAGGCTCCCTGACTGCAGACTATACTACAAAGCAACAGTAATCAAGACAGTATGGTACTGACACAAAAACAGAAATACAGATCTATGGAACAGGATAGAAATCCCAGAGATAAACCCATGCACATATGGTCACCTTATCTTTGATAAAGGAGGCAAGAATATACAATGGAGCAAAGACAGCCTCTTCAATAAGTGGTGCTGGGAAAACTGGACAGCTATATGTAAAATAATGAAATTAGAACACTCCCTAACACCATCCACAAAAATAAACTCAAAATGGATTAAAGACCTAAATGTAAGATCAGACACTATAAAACTCTTAGAGGAAAACATTGGTAGAACACTGTATGACGTAAATCATAGCCAGATCCTTTTTGACCCACCTCCTAGATAAATGGACATAAAAACTAAAATAAACAAATGAGACCTAATGAAACTTAAAAGCTTTTGAACAGCAAAGGAAACCATAAACAAGATGAAAAGACAACCCTCAGAATGGTAGAAAATATTTGCAAATGAAGCAACCGACAAAAGATTAATCTCCAAAATATACAAGCAGCTCATGCAGCTCTATATCAGAAAAATAAACAGCCCAATCCAAAAATGGCCAGAAGACCTAAATTTCTCCAAAGAAGATATATGGTTTGCTAACAAATACGTGAAAGGGTGCTCAATAGCACTAATCATTAGAGAAATGCAAATTGAAACTACAATGAGGTATCACCTCACACTTATCAGAATGGCCATCTTCAAAATTTTGACAAACAATAAATGCTGCAGAGGATGTGCAGAAAAGTGAACCCTCTTGCCCTGTTGGTGGGAATGAAAATTGATACAGCCAGTATGCAGAACAGTATGGAGGTCCCTCAAAAAACTAAAAATAGAACTGCCATGCGACCCAGCAATCCCTCTACTGGGCATACACCCTTAGAAAACCATAATTCAAAAAGAGTCATGTACCACAATGTTCATTGCAGCTCTATTTACATTAGCCAGGACATGGAAGCAACCTAACTGTCCATCAACAGATGGATGGATAAAGAAGATGTGGCACATATATACAATGGAATATTACTCAGCCATAAAAGGAAACAAAATTGAGTTATTTGTAGCAAAGTAGATGGACCTAGAGACTGTCATACAGAGTGAAGTAAGTCAGAAAGAGAAAAACAAATACCATATGCTAACACATATATATGGAATCTAAAAAAAAAAAAAAGGGTTCTGAAGAACCAGGGGCAGGACAGTAATAAAGGGGCAGGACAGGAATAAAGACACAGACATAGAGAATGGACTTGAGTACATGGGGAGTGGGAAGGGTAAGCTGGGACGAAATGAGAGAGTGGCATGGACATATATACACTACCAAATGTAAAATAGAAAGCTAATGGGAAACAGTTGCATAGCACAGGGAGATCAGCTCCATGCTTTGTGAGCACCTAGAGTGGTAGGATAGGGAGGGTTGGAGGGAGATGCAAGAGGGAGGTGATATGGGGATGTATCTATATGTATAGCTGATTCACTCTGTTATAAAGCAGAAACTAACACATCATTGTAAAGCAATTATACTCCAATAAAGATGTTAAAAAATTTGTTGTGTGATATACGTTTATTCTTTTTCATCACTGGGTAATATTCCATTTTATGAATATATAATGTATATTTCCCTCATTTACTGTTGATGGGCTTTTCCAGTTTTATGCTGTAACAAACTACTATGAAAATATTTCTGTATTATTTTTGCTATAAATACACCCTTATTACTATTGATAATATATGTAGTTGAAGTATTAGTCATAAGTTATGTTTATGTTCAGCTTTGGTATGTGTTTTATACTAAATGTTTGAATCCCCTGCCCTCCAAATTCATGTTGAAACTTTGCCTCAGTGTGATGGCATCAGGAAGTGAGGCCTTTGGGAGGCAATTGGGATTAGACCAGGTCATGAATGGGATCAGTGCCCTTATAAGTGTCACAAGAGATTTTGTTTCATGTCTCTGCTGTCTGCCATGTGAAGATACAATAAAAGACAGCCATCTGTGTACCAGTACGTGGCTCTCACCAAACATCGAATCTGCCAGTGCCTTGATCTTGGACTTCCTAACCTCCAGAACTGTGAGAAATAAATGTTTGTTGGTAAAGTCATCCTGTTTATTGTATTTTTGTTTTAACTGCTCAAATTTACTAAGACAATACATTGCCAAACTGTTTTCAAAGTGGTTATACTAATTTATATTCCCACCAGCAATGTATGAAAGTTCCATTTGCTCCACTACTTGGAAATATTTGGTAGAGTATTCTGAAGAATGTGTCAGGACATCTCATTTTCTTCTTTGTTTTCACACTGTTTTACAACTTTATTGAAATTTAATTTATATACTGTACAATAACCCACTGTATGTGCATAGTTCAATGATTTTCAGTCAATTTACAGTGTTACAACAATCTCAATATTTCAGTTTTAAACACTTTCATAATCCCAAAAGGTTCTTTCATGCCTGTATGCAGTCAATCTTTTCACTTATGCTAAACTAAAAATAAAAAATCACTGATATGCTTTCTGTCTTTAAAATTTGCTCTTTCTCAAAAGTGTATGTAAATTGAATCATTCAATATGTAGTCCTTTGTGTCTGGCTTCTTTCACTTAGCATAATGCTTTGAAGTACATCCATAACATTTTGTGTATTAGTAGTTGCTTCTCTTTATTGCTAAGTAGTATTCCTTTGTATGTATACACATTTTTTTATCCATTCATCAGTTGATGGGCATTTGGATTATTTACAACTTGGCAATTACAAATAATGCTGCTATGAATATTCATGTACAAGTCTGTATGTGGAGAAAGGTTTTTATTTCTTTCAGGTAGATCCTTAGGAGTGGAATTACTGGGTTGTATAGTATATTAGTTTTCTATTGCTGCATAACAAATCACCACAAAATTTTGTGACTTAAAAGAGCACTCATTTAGTTTCTCACAATTCTACAGGTCAGAAGTCCAGCCTGCCTGACTTGGGTTCTCTGACTAGGGTCTCATAAGACCAAAGTCCAATTGTAAGTCTGCTGGGTTCCTACCAGGAGACTCTGGAGATGTGTTACTTCCAAGCTCATTCAGATTGGCAAAATTCAGTTCCTTGCAGTTTTAGCACTGAACTTTCTATATCTCTGTTGGCTGGGAGCCAGGAGCTTCTCTCAGGTTCTAGAGACAGCCAGTATTCTTTGTCAAGTAGTCCCTTCCATCTTCAAGCCAAATGTGGCATGTCAAATCCTTCTTTTGTTTCAGATCTCTGTGAAATCCCCTTCTATCATTTGGAGAAAATTCTGTGCTTTTAAAGGGCTCATGTGATTAAATTGAGCCCACCTTTACATCCTCCCTTTGGACCTGAAAGTCAACTGATTAGTAAACTTAATTGTATCTGCAAAAACTCTTTTGGCATGTAACCTTCTACAGAATGGATGTTTGTGTACTCCTAAAATTCCTATGTTGAAATCGTAATCCCCAGTATGGATGGTATTTGAGGGAGGAGTCTTTGAGAGTTAATTAGGTCATGAAGGTTGAGCCCACCTGATTGGATTTGTGCCCTTATAAGAGACACAAGAGAGCTTGCTTCCTTTCTCTGCTCTCTTGCCCATGTGAGGACGTAAGGAGATGTTCATCTGCAAACTAGGAAGAGTGCTCTCAGCAGACATTGAATATCCTAGGACCTTGATCTTGGATTTTCCAGACTCCAGAACTAAGATAAGTAAATTTCCATTATTTAAGCTCTTCAGTTTATGGTACCTTGTTACAGCAACCCAAACTAACTAAGACATAACCTAACTTAAATAAGTATGGTATGTCATTATATTCACAGTTTAGGGATTTGGGGCAGGAAATCTTGGGTGATCAGTTTTGAATTCTGCCTACCACATATGGCAATGTATGTTTACATTAAAAAAAAAAAAACAACAAGTGCCACACTGCTTTCTAAAGTAACTGTGGTATTTTAATATAATCATTCCAACAATTTATGAGGATCCCAGATTTTCCATTCTTTATGAAAACTTGGTATTGTCATTTTTATACCCATTATATTATGTGTATATAAATGTATAATATGGTATGTCATTATACTTTGATTTTCATTTCACTAATAGATAATGATGTTGAACTTCTTTTCATGTGCTTATTAATTAGTCATTTATACTTTTTG
This sequence comes from Neophocaena asiaeorientalis asiaeorientalis, assembly GCF_003031525.2. Taxonomy (NCBI): domain Eukaryota; kingdom Metazoa; phylum Chordata; class Mammalia; order Artiodactyla; family Phocoenidae; genus Neophocaena; species Neophocaena asiaeorientalis. Next base: position 1,190,569 of record NW_020175671.1, read on the forward strand.
GTGAAATGCTTATTTAAATATTTTGCCCTTTTTAAAATGAGTTATTTTTCTTATTATTATTCAGTCATAAGAGTACTTTATATTTTCTGGATATAAGTCCTTTATCAGAAAAACAATTTATAAATATATCCTATGAGTCTTTGGCTTATATTTTCAGTTCTTAATGATGACTTTGAAAGACGAAAGCCTTAAATTTTGATAAAATCCCATTTATATCTTTTTCACATATGGATCATGCTTTTAATGTCATATGTAAGCAATCTATGCCTAACCAAAGGTCAGAAAGATTTTCTTGTAAAAGTTTTATTTTTTTAGCACTTACATTTAGGATTACAATCCAGTTTGAGTAAATTTTTGTATATGATATGAGGTAAAGGTCTGTATTAGTTTTCTATTGCTGCCTGAAAAATTACTAGAAGCTTAGTGGCTTAAATCAACACACATTTATTGTCTCACCATTTCCAGCTCACAGTTTAGCTGGAATCTCTGCTCAGGATCTCACAAGGTTGCAGTTAAAGTATCAACTGGGCTGCATTCTCATCTGGAGGATTAATTAGGGAAAGATTCACTTCCAAGCTCATTCAGGTTGTTGGCAGAATGCATTTCCTGTGACTGTATGACTGAAGACAATAGCTTTCTTCTGGCTGTCTGCTGCAGGCTGACCTCAGGTCCTAGAGGCCACTACAGCTCCTTGTCATTTAGGCTTTCTTGACAGAGTTGAATACTTCATCAATTTAGCAAGGAGAATCTCTCACTCCAGTTTGCCAAGACACAGTCTTTCTTAAAAATATACTGTAATTATGGGCGCAGTATCTCATCACTTTTGTTGTATACATTACCTAATCAAGAAGTGATATCCCGGGCTTCCCTGGTGGTGCAGTGGTTGAGAGTTCGCCTGCCAGTGCAAGGGACATGGGTTCGTGCGCCTGTCCGGGAAGGTCCCACATGCCACAGAGCGGCTGGGCCTGTGAGCCATGGTCGCTGAGCCTACGTGTCCAGAGCCTGTGCTCCGCAAGGGGAGAGGCCACAACAGTGAGAGGCCTGGGTACCGAGCCTTTTCTTTTTAGTTAGACACAGTCATAGGCTCCACCAGCACACAAGTGGAAAGGATTAAACAAAGGCATGGACATGACAAAGTGAGAAATCTTGGGAGTCATCCTAGGGTTTATCCATCACAGGGTCTAAGCTGAATTGTTTTTTTTTGGGGGGGGGGTGGTGGGGGCATCTGTTTATACATTATTTCAGCACCATTTTTTGAAAAGACTGTCCTTTCTTGGCTGGCAACTTTATTTAAAATCAGTTGATCACAAATACAAAGATTTATTTCTAGACTCTCTATACTGTTCCATCTATCCATATGTCTATCCATATGTCAGTACCAAAGGGTTAGCCCTCCAATTTATTTTTTCTTTTTCAAAATTGTATTATTCTGAGTTCTTTTCATTTCCATGTACATTTTAGAATCAGCTTGTAAATTTCTCCAAAAAAGTATTCTGGGATTTTGACAAAGGTTGTATATGCATGCAATATAGACAAACTTTGTGTTAAATTACCTTATTAATATTTTGAATTTTCCAGTTTATGAACATGGAATCTCTCTATTTGTATATTCTTTAATTTCTCTCAACAATGTTTTGTTTTTGTTTTTTTGTTTTGTAGTTGTCAGTGTATAGGTCCTACACTTATTTTGGTAAATTTATTCTTATATTATTCTTTATCATATATTCCAGAAGAAATTGTTTTCTTAATATTATTTTCAGATTGTTAATTGCTTACATGAAGAAATACAAATAATCTTCTGGTATAGATTTTATGTTCTGTAACCTTGCTAATCTTGCTCATCAATTCTAGTAGTATTTCTGTGTTCTACATATGTGATTTTACTGTCTGTGGATAAAGACAATGATACTTCTTCCCTTTCTAATTCTAAGAAATTTTATTCCATTTCCTTGACTTATTACACTGGCAAAATTTTCCAGTTGCATAGAAGTGGTGAAAGTGTATATCCTTTACTTTGTCCTCATTTTAGGGGGAAAACAGTAATTATTTCACCATTATGTATGACCTTAGCTGCAGGTTATTCATAGATTCCCTTTATCAGGTTTTGGAAGCTTTCTTCTGTTCATAGTTTAGAGTTTTTATCTTGAAATTACGTTGAATATTTTCAAATATGTTTTCTGCATTTATATATAAAACATGGTTTTCTTTTCCTTTTTATTCTATTAATATGGTATATTACATTAACTTATTTTGAATGTTAAACTATCCTTACATTTGTGGAATGAATCCCACTTAGACATCTTTATATATGTTGCAGCAAATATTCTTTGCTAAATTTTGTTAACATTTTTTGCATCTAGATTAAATAACAAATATTGGTCTTCATGGGGTAATATTGCCCTAATATTACTTGGAAAATATTCCCTCTTCTATATTCTGAAATAAATTATGTAGGATTAGCATTTTTTTAAAAAAGTGTTTGATAAAATTCACCAGTGAAGCCATTTGGGCTTTTCTTTGGAAAAGGTTTTCAATTACTTATTCAGTTGTTTACTTTATATAGGTCTATTCAGATTTTCTATTTCTTTTTAAAAGAGTTTTTTTGTTTGTGTCTTTGTAGCTATTTGTCCATTTTACCTAAGTGATCTAATATGTTGTCAGAAATTTGTTCATAATATTCTCTTACAATCTTTTAATTGTTTTATACTCTATAATGATGCTCCCTATTTCATTCCCATTTTTGGTAATTTGCAGTTCTTTTATGTCTCTTCTTGGTCAATCCAACTAAACGTTTATGAATTTTGTGGAGTTTTTAAAAACACTAGCTTTGGTATTATTTTTTCCTAATTTTTAAATTTCCTATTTCATTGATTTCTGGTCTAATATTGATTCCTTTTCTGCTACTTTGAATCTGATTTATTCTTCTTTTCCTAGGTTCTTAGAGTAGAAACCAAGATTATGAATTTTAGGTCTTTCTTCCTTCCTTATGTAAGCATTCAATGTTATAATTTTCCCTTTAATCACTGCTTTAGTTTCATCCTATAAATTTTTTTATGTTATATTTTATTTTCAGTCAGTTGACTATAATTTCTTTTTCCTTTGTGATTTCTTCTTTAGTTTATGAGTTATTTAGAAGTGTGTTGTTTCATTTTCAAATATTTGATATATTTCTAATTTTCTTTCTGTTGCCAATTTCTAATTTGATTCAGTTGTGGTCAGAGAACATATATTCTATGATTTCAGTCTTTTCAAATGTATTTAAGCTTGTTTTATGTCCTCATGTATGAACTATACTGGAGAATGTTCTATATGTGAATGTTCTATGTACAAGACAAATATATTCTGTTTTTGTGAGGTAGAGTGTCCCATACATGTCAGTTCAGTCAAGCTGGTTGATAATACTGTTCCAGTGTTCTATATCCTGACTGATTTTCTGTCTATCTTTTATGCCATTTACTGAGAACAGAATATTAAATTTCCAATTATAAAGTTGAATTGTATATTTCTCCTTTTAATTTTGTCATTTTTTTCTTCATATATTTTTGGGCTTTGTCTTGGTATGTATATGCATTTATAGTGGGTATATCTTCCTGATATATCGACCTTTTTATTATGAAATAGCCCTCATTTATCTTGTAATATTTCTTGTTTTGTAACCGAGCAGAACACTATGGGGCTTTTCTGGGGCAGGCCCTTCCCCCACATCCTCTGCTTTATCTCCTCTCTGAAGTACTTAGGTAACAGTATTTGATGGACATTTCCTGAGTTGTTTTACAGATGTGAAAAACCCCTACCAAATGGAACATGTTAACTTCTTGATGACCATGAGCACATAACCCCAGCCCCCCCAGAGCCTAGGGATTGATAATCTTAATCCCTGTGACACTTTCCTGTTACCTCATCATCAACCAATCAGAGAACTGTGTACAAGCTGATCACATACCCAGAGACCCCCTTCCATCATGTGGCCCTTAAAAATGCTTTGCTGAAACCCTTTGGGGACTTGAGGGTTTTGGGGAGCATAAGCCACCCATCTCCTTGCTTGGCCCGGCAATAAACATATCTCTGCTCCAGACTCCAATGTTTAGGTATTGTTTGGCCTCACTGTGCATTGGGCACACAATTGCATTCAGTAGCAGTTTTAAAGTCTTGTTTTATATTATTAATATACCCACTCCATTTCTCTTATGACGAATTTTTTCATGGTAAGTATTTTTCTACCTTTTCTCTTCAACCTATTTATCTTTGGATCTAAAATGTACTCTTCTAGTCAGCATTCTATTCTCAGTAAATGGCATAACAGTCCTTTGTGGTTAGTTATTCTTCACTCTTAAAATTCAACAAACAAATGATAAGTTCTTTGGAATTTTTAGATATGGTGCTACTAAAAGGGATAGAGACTAGGTAGAAAATATTGTTAGATATCTTCCTTCCCTTAACACTTGGAAGGTGAATTTCATAAAGTTTGGAGAAAAATACGTATATTAAAAGTAAAAATATTAAAATACTTAGTGTAAATGTTGTTAAATATTAGAAATTCATATGAAGAATTAGAGAAGAACATATTATGAGATAATTTTACGCATTCATGATGTAGGAGTTTTTTATGTTTTATTTAAAGCTATATCCCAGTCACCCAGAATTGAGTGGACTCTCTCTATATATATTTTTGGGTCGATGGAGGCAGTGTTAAAAGAAACATTTTATAAGAAAAAACTATAAGGGTGTGACCAAGGATAAATATTAGTGACTTGTAAGGGGGCTGCTAAAGCCCTAGTAAGCTGATTCTTATAAAAAGTACAAAAACTACACAAACATTTCTGATCTCCAGAGAAAGGAAATAAAAATCACACTTTTGGGAACAAGTGTGTATTAAATACAAAGATTAAGCAAGTGTACTGGAATTATAGTTAAGATACATGTGTTCTAATCCTTGTTATTTTTTTTCACTTGGGCAAATCAACTTAACATTTTTTAGCTCCTTTCCTCGATTTTGAAATATGGGGATTGAAAAACCATATTTATGGTTTCCTCTGTGTTTAACATTGAAATGTTTCTTAAGTGGTATATTGTTTCTGCTGAAGGAAATTATTTTCAACCGGTAAAAAGTAGAATGAAAACTTCTAAGTTATGCAACTATATTGTGCATTAGAATTACTTAGGATGCAGCCTACAAATGCAAATGTCTGGAATCCCTCGGCTGCTTCATTTACTGATTCAGTAGGTTTTGGGTAATACCCAGAAAGCTGCATTTTACCAATCTCTCTAGATATTCTGATGTAGGTGTTCTGAGGATTACAGTTTTATAAATTGTAACCTTGATTAAGAGGGACGTCCAGCCAAGGGTTGGTGAAGAGAGAAGCTAGATGCATCAAGAGCATCAAGGGCATCTAGATGCTCTAAACCAAGACTGCCTTATAGCTAAGGGATATTAAATTTCTGTAGCCCCATGAGCAGAATTAGGGTCATTTGATCAGTTGCACAAGGAGAAAGATATCTTTTAACTTTGAAAAATAACTTCATAAACATCAAAACTTTAAAAATAACTGAAAATTCAAGAATTATTTTGACTTCAAGGACGTTTTCTGGTTTCTGATAATATGTCAGAGGTCTCTGTTCTCAATTCTGATCTCTGTACTGTTATTTATTAGTCATAAAAGATAGGCATTATTATAATATTTTGAAATATTAGCTAGGCATTTTGCATCTGCTATCTCCATTTTTTTACTGATGCTTCTTTCATCCAGTTAGATCATCCTGAATTCATTGCTATAGGGGGAAGTGTAGAACAGAGAAAAAGTATTCTTTCTTGGCTCCTAGGTTTAAAGTTAAGGCCTTACAAGAAATGAGAAGGATTCTAGTACGAGAATACATTTGCTTGAATAAACAAGAGAACATGAAGTCCTGAGTCTAAGATAAACATTTTCCTCATTGGAGAAGAAGACTAGTGATGAGAATTTCAGTGATGGTAGTTTTGTTAGGTAATTAGTCAGACATTAGCAGCAAGGAGGTGACAGTGACAGAAAGACAGAAAGGGAATAGTCAAGTCACACCCCAACCATCTGGGGATGTTCCTATGGTCAGGTGGTGGGCAACTTACCCTGATAAAGAAGGACCATAGTAACACGAGGGAACTTCCCTGGGCTGTGCGTGCCCAGGCCAGACAGGTGTATAATCTACAGTAAACCCAAAGTCATTATACCATCACTATAATAAAATCTGCATGTGATTTTGCCCCCTTTGCCCCAGGTGGGCTTTTCTTAGTGAATCAAGGGTAAGGGCATGAGCAATAATGAACTTGTTAAATAGCTCGGAACTGTCAATCGAATCATAATCCCCTGTCACTCACCCGGCGTCCCGGCCTCCTCACAGAACACTCCTTATAAACACCCTTAAGCCCGGTTAAGGAGTGCTGGTTTCACTTCACAGAAACAGCCCACTCTCCCTCTGAGATTGTAACTGTACTTTAAATAAACTTTGCTTTGCACTTAAGCCTGAAGTGGTAGTCTGCAATTCTTTGCTTGCTATCACAGGGACCAAGGTTGCTAGTCTGGGTCTTCCACTGACCTCGGTTGAAACTACTTGACACAATGCACGCCAACCCAGTAACAACTTTGGCACCATTACTCAGATCTCTAAAGTTATGTTTGAGCTGCCCACCTTGCAGCTTCCTCCAGCTTTTGACCATTACATGACAACTGCTCCTCCTGGCTTTATCTCCTTTATCTTACATGCCTCTGCTCCTTGTCTAATATGCCTGAGAAAGGGCTGCTGTGGGTGTGCCGGTGCTAATGTGAGAAGACCCAAATGCTGTTCCCCATTATTTTCCTACTCACAAGTCTCCTCTCCAACCTCTCACTTGCGTGCTTCGCCACTGCCAGCAGCAACATTGGACAAACTGGCACCTTCTGACTCTGTTAAATATTTACACATCTCTTGTCAAACCGACTTCCCTGACAAGCTTCCTTGAATTATGGTTATTGAGAAGGCTTCAAACCCCTCTCTGGCTCAACCTACTGAGACCTCCTAATCATTTTTTTCCATCACTGACTGGAACCAAGATCAGTCGTGGGACTCTGGGAGGCTTTTCTACTTTCTTTTCTGGGCCCTTCTTTCCTCTTTTGAGACTCGAAGGAGCTTTCTTCTATTGATAGAGCAGGCTGATGGCTGCCCAGAACACCCAATCTGTTGTATTTGTGAGGACTCTCAGCAGTTCCAAGCACCCCAACCTCGAAGAGAGGCCTCTTTTTGGCCAAACTGCACTTATTTAAGATCCTCTCATTCTTTTCCTTGTTGTCTCAAACATCTATTTTACACTGTCACTAAGGGGAACCAACTCTTTCTCCACTTGGCCACCCAGAACAATTTCCATTACTACCCAGACCTTGCCAATTGCCAGCCTGTCAGGAATCTCCTGGGACTTGCCTTTATGGTCCTGATTACCCACATAGGACCCCTGGCCCACTGGCAATGGAAAAGGAGGAATAACCACGCTATTATGAGATTGAGGAGCCAGAGAGTACAAACAAACTGCTTGTTAAGGTGAGGGAATCTCTACTGGTGACACAGCCTCAATGCTGTGTATTCCCTCTACCAGACAAATTGTTCATCCAGGTGAGAGGATCTCTATAGTTGACACAACCATTGGCACACAGTCTGTTACTCTCCCTGAACATTGTGTGTCCTCAGTGACCATAAGGCATGGGGATCTCTATTGGTTACACTGCCTTTGGGGCCAGAGGGAACAGACAATAGTCCTGGAGGGCCTATGGCCAGGGTCCTCCACTGATATCAGGAGGAGGGGACTTCCTCTCCTGCAGGTGGTCACGGATATCAGAATGCTGAGACTCCCCTGACCTTAGTGCTTTGTATTCTCTCTCTTCCCAGATGGGTAACCAAACCCCTGGCCTCCCGCTGCCCTACATTCCCTTAGGCTGCATCCTCAAGAACTGGTAGGCCTTTGACCCTGACACCCTAAAGAAAAAGAGAATAATCTTTTTCTGCAATACCTCTTGGCTCCAGTATAAGCTGGGGGACCAAGAAGAGTGGCTCTTAAATGGTAGCATTAACTTTAATACCATCCTTCAACTAGATCTATTCTTCAGATGACAAGGAAAATGGAGCAAGATTCCCTATGTTCAAGTCTTTTTCATTCTTAGAGATAGGTAAGACCTCTGCAAGACTTGTAAAATTGACTCTGTTGTGTTGGCCCTGACGGGACTGCCCTCATCCTCTCCTCAAGAGGATCCACCCGAGCCAGGCCATGCCGAAAAGGAATCTGAGCCAGATGAGGGCAAAAGGGAGAAAATCTTTAAACCTGGGGAGGGCACTAAAACCACTCCATCCTCCATCTATTCCCCTTTGCTACCAACAGCCCCCTTACCACCTTACCCAGGACATGTGACTCTCACAAGTCCTCCCCCTAGAATTTGCCCTTTGGTGGAGGCAATGCGCAAATTCAGACCCCAACTCATTCAGAAGACTTTTACCTTCTAGAGTTGAAGCAGATCAAATAGGAACTAAGTAAATTTTCTGATGATCTTGACCACTACACTGACAACTTCCAATACTTAACCTTGGCTTTTGACTTACCCTGGAAGGATGTCATGATAATCTTGGGGCAAACTCTATCAGATACTGAGAAGAAAAAGGTCCTGAAGGAAGCCCACAACTTTGCAGACTGCCTCCATTTATCCAGCTCAAAATACCCTGTGGGGGAAACCATCTTTCCCAGTATGGACCCTCAGTGGGATTGCAATACCCCAATGAGGAATGGGGAAAAAATATTTTAGAATTTGTGTAAAATCTGGACTCAAAGCAAGCAGAAGGAAACCCATTAATTTCTCAAAGTTCTCGGCCATCAGCCAGGAACACAATGAATACCCTACAGCCTTCTTGGAAAGGTTCAAGGAGGCAATAATTAAATATACTAAACTAGGCCTGGACTCCTTTGAAGGAAAAACCATTTTAAAAGATAGGTTCCTTAACCAGTCTGCACCGGACATCAGGAGGAAGCTCCAAAGCTTATGCAGGAACCCAGTGTTAATCTAAGTGAACTGCTAGCTACAGCCACCACTATCTTTTATAACTGGAACCAGGAGGAGGAAGTCAAGGCTCAGGAAAAGGAAAAGAGGAAAGAAAATAAGCAGGCCCAATTGTTGGCAGCCCTACAGGGGCAACCCCCATCTAGAGAAACCCTGACCCATCCCAACCAAAGCCAAGACCAATGCCGGGTGTGCAGAAAGCCTGGCCTCTGGACGAGGGAATGTCCCAACAAGGCCAAGCCTCCTAAGACGCCCTGTCCAAAGTGCCAAAAAAGTGGCCATTGAGGAGCCAACTGCCCCCTGGGCCAAAGGGCCCAGGGGACCAGGGGAAGCCCCTTGGATGGCCCTGGATTGACAGGACCCTTTGCTTCAGATGTCCCCCCTGTTTAACATCAGTATTACTGGAGCCAAGGGCAAACCTGGATGTGGCAGGTAGGACCATATCTTTCTTACTGAGTATGGGAGCTGCCTACTCTGTCTTAGTTTCCTTCTCTGGACCCTTCTCCTTTGACTCCTTTCAGGTTACAGGAGTCTCAGGTAAATTTACTACTAGATCTTTTACTGTCTCTTTGTGTTGTTACTGGGAAGGATATATCTTCTCTCATTCCTTCCTGGTCATACCTGAGTTATCATACCTGCTGTTAGGTAGGGACTTCATGAACAAGCTGGGAAAAAGACTGGTACTTGGGGGAACCAACCCAGTAACACCCCTCCAGTTCTTAGTCTTAGAGACACAGCCCTGTCTGAGTACTGGCACACCAGCCTTAGCTGAGTTACCAGTAGACCCCAGGTCTGGGCCAGTGGAATACCAGGGAGAGCTATAACAGCCTCCCCAGTACTTATCACCTTAAAGGCTCAGACTCGTTCCCCAATCAGAAACTGTCCAATTCACTCAGAAGCCCAAAGGGGACTGCAGCCTCTCATTTTTACAACGTGGACTACTTATTCCTTAAAGTTCTTCTTGCAACACCCCTAACTTACCTGTTAAGAAGCCAAACAGAGAATACAGACTGGTCCAAGACTTAAGAGCTTTTGAGTGGCATGAGGAAGGGAATAGAGGACAACAACTTACCTGGACAGTCCTACCCCAAGGGTTCCGATACAGTCCTCACTTTTTGGCCGGGCCCTGACCAAGGACCTCCAATATCTACGCTTGGAGGAAGGGACTATCACCCAGTATGTGGATGCCACCTTCTTATTTGCTCCCTGGACCACAAGAGAGCCTTAACTCATGCTACCCAGACCCTCAATTTTTTGGCTGAAAGAGGCTATAAAATCTCTAAGTCCCCAAGGTCCAATTGGAACAGCAGGAAGTCAAATATCTGGGAGTAATCCTTTCCCCAGAGGAACGAAGGATCTCCCCCAATAGAATACAAGGGATTTTAGATCTGTGAACCAACTACCCGAAAACAGCTCCAAGCCTTTTTAGGCCTCACAGGGTATTACAGACTATGTATTCCTAACTATGGACTAAAAGCACAACTGCTTTATGAAGGCTTAAAAGGAAAATCTGACTCTAAACCTCTGCTCTGGGGCCCTAACCAAACCCGAGCTTTCCAACAGCTAAAGACATTACTATTCCAGTCCCCAGCCTTGAGAATCCCAAGAACTGATAGACCTTCCCAACTATTCATGGCAGAAAAACAAGGGATGGTTTAGGAGTCTTAATTCAGGAACTTGGCCCTGTCCACAGACCTGTAGGATATCTGTCAAAGAGACTGGACATGGTGGCCACTGGATGACCCAATTGTCTTAGGGTAGTTGCTGCCTTGGCCTTATTGGTGGAAGAAGCCTCTAAGCTTACATTGAGGCAACCCCTAACTGTATATACCTCCCATTAGGTTACCTCTCTCTTGGAAGGGAAAGGCCATTTCTGGCTCACAGATAGCAGGATCCTCAAATATCAAGAATTACTGTTGGAGAATCCAGATCTATGCATCATGGTCTGCTCCTCTTTAAATCCAGCTACCCTGCTCCTCCTACCTGAAGAAGGTCTACCAGTTCACCAATGTGAAGATATAATATCTCATTCCTTGTTGCCCTGACCAGATCTAACTGATATTCCACTACAAAACCCCGAGGAGGTTTGGTTAACTGATGGAAGTAATTTTGTTTTCCGAAGGAAACAGGGCAGGAGACGGTGGTCTCCTTGACACAGGTTACTGAGGCCCGACTCTTCCCCCAGGGACCTCAGCTCAATTGGCAGAGATAATTGTTTTAACCCAAGCCTTTACCTTAGCTGAAAATAAGACCCTTAATGTATATACCGATTCTAAATATGCTTTTTTGGTTCTACATGCTCACGCTGCTATCTGGAAAGAACGAGGCTACCTGACGACCAGAAACAGCCCAATTAAGTATGGACCTCAAATTCTTTCCCTCTTGGAGGCAGTCCTCAAGCCTTCCCAGGCAGCAGTGATTCATTGCAGAAGTCACCAGAAGGGTGAAGATGAAATAAAAGGAAATCAGCTAGCCCATCAGGCTGCCTGACAGGCAGTCCTTCAGCCCTTTGTGATAGAGGGTGCCTTAGTCCCTTCCCTTAGTTATTTCCCTTCGCCATCTTACCTGCCTGGGGAAATCAAATAGGCCATAAGTCATGGGTACCACCTTGACCCAGATGGATGGTACAGGAGAGAGGGCTTAACTCACCTGCCCCCATCGCTCCAATGGAAAATTATTAAATCTTTGCATGAGGCCTGTCACCTAGGGAGAGATGCTCTATGCCAGATTGTTTCTTCTATTTTATCTGAAAAGGGACTTTACAATGTAGTTAATAAGGTAACCTCATCATGCGCTACTTTTCTGACTAACAATTCTCGGGGAACTAAGCCACCCCCATTGGCTCTTCTGGCTCAGAGACACGAAAGATATCCAGGGGAAGATTGGCAAATGGACTTTACAATGGTTCCTCCCTACTGAGGATTTTGGTGTTCATGGACACCTTTGCTTTCTGGGTGGAAACTTTCCCCACCAGGACAGAAAAAAGCTTTGGAGGTAGCCCAGAAGCTTTTAACTGAAATCATCCCTAGGTTTGGCCTCCCATTGTCCCTTCAGACTGATAACGGTCCTACCTTTTTTTCCCAAATTACTCAGCAGATATCCAAGGGTCTAGATATTGAGTATCACTTTCACTTTTCCTGGAGACCCCAATCCTCAGGAAAGGTAGAAAGAACCAATCAACATTTAGAGAATACCTTAAGAAAAATAACCCAGGAAACCTCCCTCAGTTGGAAGGAAGCCCACCCTGTTGCTCTTTTAAGGATCAGAACAACCCCAAAAGCCTTACTTAACCTTAGCCCTTATGAAATGCTGTATGGTAGGCCTTTCTTAAAAGGGGGCCTACTGATGGACTCTGACACCGCTGCCATTACATCTTATGTCACCTCCCTTGGGCAATTCCAGCAATCCCTCCAGAAATATGGGGTAAAAAGGCTTCCTTTCCCAGAGTCTCCTCCTTGCCTCTACTCTCCAGGAACACAAGTGTTCATCAAAACTTGGAAGGATGACTCTCCTGGTTCTCAACTTCAGTCGACCTGGAAGGGACCCTATCCAGTCTTGCTCTTTTCTCCTACAGCTGTTAAAGTACCAGGGATCACCAGTTGTATTTATCATTCTTGGGTAAAGCCCTGCACAGCCACCGAACCCAAGGACATCTCCCCAGCTGAGAACTCCTGTGAACCTTTGGAGGGCATCCAGCTCATGTTCAAATGAAAACTGCAAGATAAGTACATTCTAAATCCATGAACTCACCATTCCCACAGCTGGCAGAAGTAATAGGCCTACTGTATCTCCTGACCTTTCTCATTGTGCTAGCTCTCATTCTATTCTGCATATCGTCACAAAATGAATTCACACACTGTCTCTTATTTCCCTAATACAGCATCTCTCCTTGCAGTTATTGGACTTTGCTCCTTTCCCTTCATTTCTTCATATTTTCACCATCCACTAACATGCACTATATATCAAGTTGAAAAATTAAGCAATAAAACTGACTGTTGGATATGCCCCAAGGGAACACAAAACCTAGAGGAACTCTACTTATTGGCCTTCCCTACCTCCATTGAACAGTTGTATAAATTATTGGGTCAATATTATGGGATGAAAGAGGGCATCCAGCTCCTGTTCAAATGAAAACCGCAAGATAAGTACATTCTAAATCCATGAACTCACCATTCCCACAGCTGGCAGAAGTAATAGGCCTACTGTATCTCCTGACCTTTCTCATTGTGCTAGCTCTCATTCTATTCTGCATATCGTCACAAAATGAATTCACACACTGTCTCTTATTTCCCTAATACAGCATCTCTCCTTGCAGTTATTGGACTTTGCTCCTTTCCCTTCATTTCTTCATATTTTCACCATCCACTAACATGCACTATATATCAAGTTGAAAAATTAAGCAATAAAACTGACTGTTGGATATGCCCCAAGGGAACACAAAACCTAGAGGAACTCTACTTATTGGCCTTCCCTACCTCCATTGAACAGTTGTATAAATTATTGGGTCAATATTATGGGATGAATTACCTTTTATATGGGGGCCAAAGGCAAGTGGACCCTGACTCTTTTGCCTCAGGCCTAGTCTGCGTAGGTACAGCCTCCGAGCTTCTAGGAAAGGCACAGCTTTATTTCAAGAACGTGGATGGATGGGCACCCACCTTGGGCTGGTTAAATGACTCCTTTTGTAACTATACCCTCAACTTTAATCAGACTAGCCTGGGGTGGGATCCCTGGTCAGAAGAGGATGAATACGATGTACACGAAGGTAATTACACTTTCTTTGAGGAAACTCAAGGAAGAATGCAACTAAGAAATATATTAATGAGGACCATATCCCCATAAACAGCTCAGCCCTGGGAACTGAATATGTAGGGACTGGCGTGACCACTGGACACCTACCTAACCTAACCTCCCTGCAAGATCCTCCTCAAAAATATAATATAATCTAGTTAATATTCAGAAATTTGTTATATCAATCCCCCTGTTATACTCATAATCAGTTAGAACTCGGATTCTCCCCTCTGTGTATAGATGATTACTTCTTCAGAGTTTGGCCTTCCAAATATAATCTTTGGCCATGGGACCCCAGCCTTCTTCTGGAGGAAAACACCCAGTGGGGATACCTCCAATGGGGGTATCCTTGAGAGGCACCAGATTTTCATTTCTACGTGGTACCAGGGTATATCTAGATCTTCCTACACTTTGGAGGGGCACCTACATGATCATTGCTGCTGTCCCAGAGAAAACCATTATGACTACAAAGGACGTAGCTTCCTCAGGAGGCATTCCCAACCTTAGGTCATTCCTCAAAGAAGCCTTGAGAATTGTCTAGAAGAGACAAAAAAGAACCACTGGTTGGGGGGCTGGGGGGGAACATGCTCATGATAACCTAATTCTTGATAAGCTCAAAGCGACCCACCATTTCTTTAGAGGAATTATTTTGGTTTGTAGGTATACCCCCCTTAGAGAGGAACATTTTCAATCTTATCATCATGGTCCAGAAATCCTGAAAGTCTATGGTAGCAGCCATTGAAGAGCAACAGTCAGCCCTAGATTCTCTGGCCAAGGTGGTTTTACAAAATAGGAGGGCCCTTAGTGTTATAACAGCTAAGGCCAGGGGTGCCTGTGCCCTGCTAAATGAAACTTGCTGCTTCTATGTTAATACCTCTGGCCAGGTTGAAGAAAACCTTCTGGTTTTAAAGAAAAACATCAAACTAATATAAGATCTGAAACAGAGAACAAGACAGGACCCTAACTGGCTTCCTACCCTCCTCTCCTCTATGGTGACCCAGATATGGACATGGCTGGGGTCTTTGTTTGGACCATTAGTCCTGACAGCCTTTTTTGTTGTTGTTAGGCCCTTGTATCAAAAACCTTGTTTAACTCATTTCAGAATGCATACAGGCTGTTTGATTCCAAATGGTTCTGTGAGGTGGTTACCAGCCTGTTCAGCCTGACACTGAGACTGAGATCTACGTGGGACCCCTTGATGGTCATCACTCCAGCCCACCTCCTAGCTGAAAGATAGCAAGAGGAGGGACCCAGTCAAAACTCTGCCCCTTACCAGCAAGAAGCAGCTAGAGTGGTGTCCCAAAGAATTTGGTCCCATACTCTTGAGGGGGGAATGTTAGGTAGTTAGACATTAGCAGAGGAGATGACAGTGACAGAAAGACAAGAGGGGAATAATCAAGTCACACCCCAACCATCTGGATACCCTCCCCTGACATTAGCAACAAGGAGGTGAAAGGACAATAGGGGAGTAATCAAGTTACACCCCAACCATCTTAGGACTCTCCCTGACCCCATACAGAATAAGCAAAACTATGGGCAGCAAAGGGTGGTGGGCAACTTGTCCTGATAAAGAGGGACCATGGTAACATGAGGGAGCTTCCCTGGGCTGCAGGTGCCCAGGCTAGACAGACATATAACCTATAGTAAACCCAAACCCATTATACCATCACTATAATAAAATCTTCATGTGGTTTAGCTCTCCTGCCCCCAGTGGCCTTTTCTTAGTGAATCAAGGGTAAGGGCATGCACAGTAATGAACTTGTTACATAGCTTGGGACTGTCAATCAAATAATGATCCCCTGCCACTCACATGATCACGCCCCACCTCCTCACAGAACACTCCTTACAAACACCCTTAAGCCTGTACAGGAGTACTGGTTTCATATCAGAGAAACAGCCCACTCTCCCTTTGAGAGTGTAACTATGCTTTAATAAACTTTGCTTTGCTCTTAAGCCTGAAGTGGTAGTCTGCAGTTCTTTGCTGGTCTGTGTCTTCCGTTGACCTCCTCGGCTGAAACTATTTGACACAATTCATGCCAACCCGGTAACACTTTCTTGATAAATAGTGCCTGTGCCCTGAGTTCATACCCCACCAGGATAAGTGGAGGAGGATGTGGCAGTGGGGAACTGTGTGCCCTCTCCTGGATTAAGTGGATGTCAGTAGAGTAGCTATGGCTACCTAAAGCATTTAAGCAGATGGTCAGGAAATCACCCCACAGAGTCCTTGAGCTCCATGTTTGCAAGAGAGAGCAGCATGAGCTGTGTGCCCAGAGAGTCCAGTGTGTCACAGAGAGAGCTGGATTGGAAGGGGACTTTTGGAAGGGACCAGAGAATAACATGGCAGGACCTGCGTGTAATAAGACAAAGTCCACATGGGCATGAGGATGGCTCAGCAGATTGCAACATGGTCAGATGATAACCTGAGCAGATGCTCCCACCCACCACCATCTGCCTTTACATCTCACTGACATCATTCAAACTTTCCTGGATTGTTAAAAGCAATTCTAGGTAAATGTCAAATATGGATCTTAAATTTACAAAGATTAACTTTGTCTATTTGGAGGAAAGGTGCAAGTTAAATTGAGTGACAAAAACAACAGAGGCTCACACTCACCCTGTAGATGCATATCAAATTTAAGAAAAGAATGAAGCTGGGTGAGATAGTAAATGTTTGGGTGGTTGACCTGGGATCAAAAAGTAATAAATTTTTGGAACTATGGACCCAAACCATCAATATAATATGTTATGGGAATAATGTGTGTACAATATAAATAGTCAGTAGATCACATGGGCTTAGTTGCAGAAAATGTAAGTTGCTAAAGGTTTCAATAGACCTTGCAATTCATTAATAAATTATAATGAGTAAAGAAAGGGGATGACCCTTATCAACTGCACTGATAAAATAATCTTGGAGGGTGTGTGTGTGTGTGTGTGTGTGTGTGTGTGTGTGTGAGAGAGAGAGAGAGAGAGAGAGAGAGAAAGAGAGATGGTAGTTATTTGTAATGTAATTTGCTCCAAACTGGTTTGAGTTCAGAGAAATGTAACAAGAATTCAAAAAAAATTAACTGGGTCCAGTATTCTATGAATAATATTGAGACAAGCTGGGACCTTGGACCTGGGACCCTTTGCTTCAGTGTTTGCACCTGGATAAATGTCCCCCGGAGCAACAGAATAGAAAAAAATTGTAAGGGACTAAAAATAACTGCACGCATGTGCAGCTGGGGCAATGATGAATAATAAAATACAAAAAGACCGAAAACCAACTGCCACTTCTGAGTGCCAGGAGCAAAAGCAGGGCACTGTGTGTAATCCCTGCACACAGCACCACGAAGGGGGTTGGCAGACCACCTAAGCTATGCCCACCTAAGCTTGACCCACCAATCCATCTCCACCCTCACCCCATTTAAAGAACCAGCCCACCTTCCTCAGTGAGGAAGTAAGGGAACCTGTTACTTGTTTTCTTTGTTTTCATTCCCTCTTGCTACATCAGGAGTCCCAATAAAACCTTGCTTGAATTCCTCATCTGGCCTCCTATCAATTTCTATTGATTAAAAGACCAAGGATCCTGGTCAGTAACAATACAGCCATACACCATAAATCTGATTAGCTCAGGGGAGTTCCATTAACACCTGTTGTTCTAGCAATTGCAGGTTTTACATAGCTACCCTCTATATGGAGAACAATTGGAAGGAATGGAGTATTTTTATCTGTAGGTGAGAACTGGGGGACTGGGAAGAAAGAGGCTGACCTTAGGTGGCTGTCTCAAACAATAAGGTCTCTTACATGGAGAAGGAATTATTCTTCTCTGTGGTGTCAGTGGATAGAATGAAGGCCACTTATGAGATGTACAAGGAGAAGTATATTTACTAGGAAAAGAGAACTTTTTATACATCAAAATGCTATGAAAACAGAGTAGGCTTCCCCAAATTGAAGTGAGTTCCCTATCACTAGGAGGCTAATAAAAAACCTTGAGGTTTTGCAGTGAGTATATTATAAGGGAAATTCAAATATCAGATGGGTAGTGGGGTCAACTGAATTTTTAATCTTTCCCAAACCTGTTATTCTTAAAATTTTTAGTTTTGAACCATGTGGGGAATCAGAAAAGGATTTGAAGTGTGAATGAAAAGTGTTGCCAGCCATTATCAGCAAACAAAGGGTGCTGCAGCCATCAAGCTATCAGCCACTACACACCCCCTAAACTGAGCCTGAGGGAACTCAAGATGGAGACCAACAGGCTGCATGCCAAACCCTCAGCCACTGCAGCCATCCCCAATAGTGCACCCTGAGGGGATCACGAAGGGAAAGAACAGGATACTGGCCCCAGAGAGTTGAGCTGCATATCAAAGGAATGATTTCAATGATTTTTGGGAATCATTGAGAGGGAGGGAAGAATCATATGGGAAGATTATTCCATTTTCCCATAAGAAAAGCACTCAATTCATTAACTTGAGATATCTGGTTTTCTTTAATTAACAGTAATCTTTTGAAGTTCTGACTACCTGGTCTTTGTTGCAAAAACTGCTATATATCCTGGCCCCTGCCTTACCTCTTTGGAGAAGTACCTTAAAGCTATCTCAGAGTCCTATCTCCCAGGCTGAAGTTCTCAGAAATTCTGCCAAATCAAACATAATTCTCAACTTTCAGGTTGTGCATTTTATTTTCAGTCGACAGAAGAATAGAGAGAATATGATTGTTAGAAATCATTATAGGCTACAAAGGCCATTGTAGGAACAGAAATAGTTGAAAAAACTTAAGTAATTTTATGTTCCCATTTGTTATAAACCAAAATGTATTATTTGTATTTCCTATGCTGCTCCTTTTACTAAATAACGTAAAACCCTTGCCAAATACATTTTGCAAAAAATGAATAACCCAAAATGCAGAAACACTCTTTGGATTTATACAGTCCAATTGGCATCCTCTAGTAGAGTACACAGCCAGTTTCTGGGACTTCATTGTTTGACTGAGAGACAACTCCCAGGTACTGTGCCTGAGGACAGTAGAATGAGGATGTGGAAATCTAGGATTTCCTGTTGTCTTCACATGGGTATCAATTAGCATACTTTCCGGAACAAGTAAGAAAACCAAACAAAAAATAAAGATATGTTCTATGTTGTATATATTTTAAAAAAGCCACAATAAGGCATTTACAGGTTTGGTGGATTCAGTGGCTAATGCTGTCAGGCATCAAATTCTCTGTGATTCTTTTTGGCTGTCCCTTCACAGTTGTAATCCAGCTGAAAAACACAACCACATAAGCTAGATGAAGCAGCTGTATAGATAACAGATACTGTTCTCACATTAAAATGTCTAAAGGAGAAAAAGAGTGTAAATACCTTCTTTTTTAAAAAACATCTTTATTGGCGTATAACTGCTTTACAATGGTGTGTTAGTTTCTGCTTTATAACAAACTGAATCAACTACACATATACATATATCCCCATATCTCCTCCCTCTTGCATCTCTCTCCCTATCCCACCCCTCTAGGTAGTCACAAAGCACCAAGCTGATCTCCCTCTGCTAAGCGGCTGCTCCCCACTAGCTATTTTACATTTGGTACTGTATATATGTCCATGCCAATCTCTCACGTCGTCCCAGCTTACCCTTCCCCCTCCCCGTGTCCTCAAGTCCATTCTATACGTCTGCATCATTATTCCTGTTCTGCCCTAGGTTGTTCAGAAGCTTTTTTTTTTTTTTAGATTCCATGTATATGTGTCAGCATACAGTATTTGTTTTTCTCTTTCTGACTTACTTCACTCTGTATGACAGACTCTAGGTCTATCCACATCACTACAAATAACTCAATTTCATTTCTTTTTGTGGCTGAGTAATATTCCATTATATATATGTGCCACATCTTCTTTATCTATTCATCTGTCGATGGACACTTAGGTTGCTTCAATGTCCTAGCTATTGTAAATAGAGCTGCAAAGAACATTGTGGTACATGACTCTTTTTGAATTATGGTTTTCTCAGGGTATATGCCCAGTAGTGGGATTGCTGGGTTATATGGTAGTTCTAATTTTAGATTTTTAAGGAACCTCCATACTGTTCACCATAGTAGCTGTAACAGTTTACATTCCTACCAACAGTGCAAGAGAGTTCCCATTTCTCCACACCCTATCCAGCATTTTTTTTTGTAGATTTTTTGATGATGCCCATTCTGACTGGTGTGAGGTGATACCTCATTGCAGTTTTGATTTGCATTTCTCTAATGATTAGTGATGTTAAGCATCTTTACATGTGATTGTTGGCAATCTGTATACCTTCTTTGGGGAAATGTCTATTTACGTCTTCTGCCCATTTTTTGATTGGGTTGTTTTGTTTTGTTTTGTTTTTTGATACTGAGCTGCATGAGCTGCTTGTAAAATTTGGAGACTAATCCTTTGTCAATTGCTTCATTTGCAAATATTTTCTCCCATTCTGAGGGTTGTCTTTTCATCTTATTTATGTTTTTTTTTGCTATGTAAAAGCTTTTAAGTTTCATTAGGTCTGATTTGTTTATTTTTGTTTTAATTTCCATTTCTCTAGGAGGTAGGTCAAAAAGGATCTTCCTGTGATTTATGTCATAGAGTGTTCTGCTGATGTTTTCCTCCAAGAGTTTTAAAGTGTCTGGTCTTACATTTAGGACTTTAATCCATTTTGAGTTTAATTTTGTGTATGGTGTTAGGGAGTGTTCTAATTTCATTCTTTTATAGGTAGCTCTCCAGTTTTCCTAGAACCACTTATTGAAGAGGCTGTCTTTTCTCCATTGTATATTCTTGCCTCCTTTATCAAAGATAAGGTGGGGCTTCCCTGGTGGTGCAGTGGTTGAGAGCCCATCTGCCGATGCAGGGGACATGGGTTCGTGACCCGGTCCGGGAGGATCCCAC
>NW_020175671.1:1211286-1245801 GCF_003031525.2 Neophocaena asiaeorientalis asiaeorientalis
CCAGTACCATACTGTCTTGATTACTGTAGCTTTGTAGTATAGTTTCAAGTTCAGGAGCCTAATTCCTCCAGCTCCGTTTTTCTTTCTCAAGATTGCTTGGGCCATTCAGGGTCTTTTGTGTTTCCATACAAATTATGAAATTTTTTGTTCTAGTTCTGTGAAAAATGCCATTGGTAGTGTGAGATGGATTATATTGAATCTGTGGATTGCTTTGGGTAGTATACTCATTTTCACATGTTGATTCTTCCAATCCAAGAACATGGTATATCTCTCCTTCTGTTTGTATCATCTTTAATTTCTTTCATCAATGTCTTAGAGTTTTCTGCATACAGGTCTTTTGTCTCTTTAGGTAGGTTTAATCCTAGGTATTTTATTCTTTGTGTTGTAGTGGTAAATGGGAGTGTTTCCTTAAATTCTCTTTCAGACTTTTCATCTTTAGTGTATAGGAATGCAAGAGATTTCTGTGCATTAATTTTGTATCCTGCTACTTTACCGAATTCATTGATTAGCTCTAATAGTTTTCTGGTAGAATCTTTAGGATTCTCTATGTATAGTGTCATGTCATCTGCAAACAGTGACAGCTTTTCTTCTTCTTTTCTGATTTGGATTCCTTTTACTTCTTTTCTGATTCCTGTGGCTAAAACTTCCAAAACTATGTTGAATAATAGTGGTGAGAGTGGAAAACCTTGTCTTGTTCCTGATCTTAGAGGAAATCTTTTCAGTTTTTCACCATTGAGAGCAATGTTGGCTGTTGATTTGTCATATATGGCCTTTATTATGTTGAAGTAAGTTCCTTTATGCCTGCTTTCTGGAAAGTTTTCATCAGAAATTGGTGTTGAAAATTGTTGAAAGCTTTTTCTGCATCTACTGAGATGATCATATGGTTTTTCTCCTTCAATTTGTTAATATGGTTTTTCACATGGATTCATTTGCATATATTGAAGAATCCTTGCATTCCTGGGATAAACCCCACTTGATCCTGGGGTATGATCCTTTTAATGTGTTGTTGGATTCTTTTCGCTAGTATTTTGTTGAGGATTTTTGCATCTATGTTCATCAGTGTTATTGGCCTGTAGTTTTCTTTCTTTGTGACATCATTGTCTGGTTTTGGTATCAGGGTGATGATGGCTTTGTAGAATGAGTTTGGGAGTGTTCCTCCCTCTGCTATATTTTGGAAGAGTTTGAGAAGGATAGGTGTTAGCTCTTCTCTAAGTGTTTGATAGAATTCCCTGTGAAGCCATCAGGTCCCGGGCTTTTGTTTGTTGGAAGATTTTTATTCACAGTCTCAATTTCTGTGCTTGTGTTTGGTCTGTTTATATATTCTATTTCTTCCCAGTTCGGTCACAGAAGGTTGGGTTATTCGAAGAATTTATCCATTTCTTCCATGCTGTGCATTTTATTGGCATATAGTTGCTTGTAGTAATCTCTCATGATCCTCTGCATTTCTTCAGTGTCAGTTGTTACTTCTGCATTTTCATTTCTATTGTTTTGATTCATTGGCTAATGATTAATCAATTTGTTTATTTTCTCAAAGAACCAGATTTTAGTTTTATTGATCTATAAACCCCACTTGATCCTGGGGTATGATCCTTTTAATGTGTTGTTGGATTCTTTTCGCTAGTATTTTGTTGAGGATTTTTGCATCTATGTTCATCAGTGTTATTGGCCTGTAGTTTTCTTTCTTTGTGACATCATTGTCTGGTTTTGGTATCAGGGTGATGATGGCTTTGTAGAATGAGTTTGGGAGTGTTCCTCCCTCTGCTATATTTTGGAAGAGTTTGAGAAGGATAGGTGTTAGCTCTTCTCTAAGTGTTTGATAGAATTCCCTGTGAAGCCATCAGGTCCCGGGCTTTTGTTTGTTGGAAGATTTTTATTCACAGTCTCAATTTCTGTGCTTGTGTTTGGTCTGTTTATATATTCTATTTCTTCCCAGTTCGGTCACAGAAGGTTGGGTTATTCGAAGAATTTATCCATTTCTTCCATGCTGTGCATTTTATTGGCATATAGTTGCTTGTAGTAATCTCTCATGATCCTCTGCATTTCTTCAGTGTCAGTTGTTACTTCTGCATTTTCATTTCTATTGTTTTGATTCATTGGCTAATGATTAATCAATTTGTTTATTTTCTCAAAGAACCAGATTTTAGTTTTATTGATCTTTGCTATCATTTCCTTCATTTCTTTTTCATTTATTTCTGATCTGAGCTTTATGATTTCTTTCCTTCTGCTAACTTTGGGGTATTTTTTGTTCTTCTTTCTCTAATTGCTTTTGGTGTAAGTGTAGATTGTTTATTTGAGATTTTTCTTGTTTCTTGAGGTAGGATTGTATTGCTATTAACTTCCCTCTTAGAACTGATTTTGTTGCATCCCATACATTTTGGGTCATCATGTTTTCATTGTCATTTTTTTCTAGGTATTTTTTGTTTCCCCTTTGATTTCTTCAGTGATTTCTTGGCTATTTAGTAGTGTGTTGTTTAGCCTGCATGTGTTTGTATTTTCTACAAATTTTTTCCTGTAATTGATATCTAGTCTCATAGCATTGTGATAGGAAAAGATACTTGATACGATTTCAATTTTCTTAAATTTGTCAAGACTTGGCTTGTGACCCAAGATGTGATCTATCCTGGAGACTCTTCCATGAGGACTTGATAAGAAAGTGTATTCTGTTCTTTTTGGATGGAATGTCCTATAAATATCAATTAAGTCCATCTTGTTTAATGTACCATTTAAAGCTTGTGTTTCCTTATTTATTTTTATTTTGGATGATCTGTCCATTGTGAAAGCGGGGTTTTAAACTCCCCTACCATGATTTTGTTACTGTTGATTTCCCCTTTTATGGCTGTTAGCATTTGCCTTATGTATTGAGGTGCTCCTATGTTGGATGAATAAATATTTACAAGTGTTATATCTTCTTCTTGGATTGATCACTTGATCATTATAGAGTGTCCTTCTTTGTGTCTTGTCTTCTTTATTTTAAAGTCTATTTTGTCTGATATGAGAATTGCTATTCCAGCTTTCTTCTGATTTCCATTTGCATGGAATATCTTTTTCCATATCCTCACTTTCAGTCTGTATGTTTCCATAGGTCTGAAGTGAGTCTATATGGGTCTTGTTTTAATATCCATTCAGCCAGTCTATGTATTTTAGTTGGAGCATGTAATCCATTTACATTCAAGGTAATTATCAACATGTATGTTCCTATT
The DNA here is from genome assembly GCF_003031525.2 of Neophocaena asiaeorientalis asiaeorientalis. Lineage (NCBI taxonomy): Eukaryota > Metazoa > Chordata > Mammalia > Artiodactyla > Phocoenidae > Neophocaena > Neophocaena asiaeorientalis. The sequence goes on from NW_020175671.1 coordinate 1,214,487, forward strand.
ACCATTTTCTTAATTGTTTTGGGTTTGTTGTTGTATGTCTTTCCTTCTATTGTGTTTCCTGTCTAGAGAAGTTCCTTTAGTATTTGTTGTAAAGCTGGTTTGCTGGTGCTGAATTCCCTTAGCTTTTGCTTGTCTGTAAATGTTTTAATTTCTCCATCAAATCTTAATGAGATCCTTGCTGAGTAGAGTAATCTTGGTTGTAGGGTTTTCCCTTTCATCACTTTAAATATGTCCTGCCACTGCCTTCTGGCTTGCAGAGTTTTTGCTGAAAGATCAGCTGTTAACCTTATGGGGATTCCCTAGTATGCTATTTGTTCCTTTTCCCTTGCTGCTTTTAATATTTTTTCTTTTTATTTAATTTTTGATAGTTTGATTAATATGTGTCTTGAGGTTTTTCTCCTTCAATTTATCCTGTATGGGACTTTCTGCCCTTCCTGGACTTGATTAACTATTTTCTTTCCCACGTTAGGGAAGTTTTCAATGTTATCTCTTCAAATATTTTCTCAGTCCCTTTCTTTTTCTCTTCTTCTTTCAGGACCCCTATAATTCTAATGTTGGTGCATTTAATGTTGTCCCAGAGGTCTCTCAGACTGTCCTCAATTCTTTTCATTCTTTTTTCTTTAGTTATAGTTATTTCCACTATTTTATCTTCCAGGTGACTTATCCGTTCTTCTGCCTCAGTTATTCTGCTGTTCATTCCTTCTAGAGAATTTTTATTTCATTTATTGTGTTGTTCATCATTGTTTGTTTGCTCTTTAGTTCTTCTAGGTCCTTGTTAAACGTTTCTTGTATTTTCTCCCTTCTATTTCCAAGATTTTTGATCATCTTTACTATATTACTCTGAATTCTTTTTCAGGTAGAGTGCCTATTTCTTCTTCATTTGTTAGGTCTGGTGTGTTTTTACCTTGTTCCCTCATCTTCTCTGTGTTTCTCTGTCTTCTCAGTTTGCTTTACTTACTATGTTTGGGGTCTCCTTTTCACCAGCTGCACATTTGTAGTTCTTGTTTTTTGTGTCTGCTCCCTGTGGCTAAGGTTGGTTCAGTGGGCTTCCTGGTGGAGGGAACTGGTGCCTTCTTTCTGGTGGGTGAGGCTGGATTTTGTCTTTCTGGTGGGCAGGACCACATCCAGTGGTGTGTTTTCAGGTGTCTGTGACCTTATTATGATTTTAGGTATCCTCTCTGCTAATGGGTAGGGTTTTGTTCCTGTCTTACTAGTTGTTTGGCATAGGCTGTTAAGCACTGTAGCTTGCTGGTCATTGAGTGGAGGTGGATATTAACATTGAGATGGAGATCTCTGGGAGAGCTTTTGCTGTTTGGTATTATGTGCATCCTGGAGGTCTCTGGTGGATCAAGGTCCTGAACTCACCTCTCCCACCTCAGAGGTACAGTCCTGACACCTGACCAGAGCACCAAGTCCCTGTCAGCCACAGAGCTTTTGGGAAACCTGAGGTCTTCTGCCAGTGTTCAGTAGGTGTTCTGTAGGAGTTTTCCACATGTAGATGTATTTCTGATGCATTTGTGGAGAGGAAGATGATTTCCACATCTTACTCCTCCACCATATTGAAGGTTACCCCCCCCAAATACTTTCTTGTGTTGCTTATTAAGACAGAGTAAAACTTCCCCAGAAGCCACACAGTAGATTTATGCAATAGCAGACAACTCATTGGATAGTAACCAATGTGTCCATGTGACAAAAAAAACACTGGTAAAGGAGATGGAATCACCATGAATTATTAGGTACACATTGGCTAAATGAATATTTAATATCTGAGCAAGTTTACGATTATCCAAACAGGGAAGAAAAGTGATGGGACAGGGATGAACTTTGACTAGGTAACCAACAATGTCTGCCATAGCCCTCTTGTGCCAGTTTCCAATGTCTGCCCTAACACTAAAATACCTGCTATTTTAGTTTGCTAGGGTTGCCATAGCAAACTATCACAACTTGGCAGGCTCAAAACAACAGAAATTTATTGTCTCAGAGTTCTGGTAGCTAAAAGTCTGAAATGAAGGTGTTGACAGGACCATATTCTCTCTAAAACCTGCCCAGGGCTCCTTCATGGTGTCTTCCTTTCTTCTTGTGTTTGCTGGAAATCTTTGGTGTTCCTTTGCTTGTAGATATAGCACTTCAATCTCTGCCTCCATTATCACATGGCTGACTATTCCCTGTATGTCTCTGCTTTCTCTTCTCATAAAGACTTAGTCATATTAGATTAGGGCCTAACCTAATGACTTCATCTTAACTTTATTACATCTACAAAGACCCTATTTCCAAATAAGGTCACATTTACAGGTCCCTGAAGATAGGAATTTAACCTACCTTTTTGGAGGAACACAATTCAATCCATATCACCTACACAGTGATGCTCTTTCAGGGTTACCAATTCAACCCATAACACCTACATAGTGATGCTCTTTTAGTTACCAATGCTGTAACATTGTTTCTTGTGAGTCTTTCCCTGTGAAACAAGGTCTGGAGTCTCCACATCATAAGACAGCAGGGTCTAATAAGGTTCGAAGACTTGAGTACTATTTGGGTCATCTTGGGAAAGCCACTTATTTTCTGTGAAACTGTCAGTTTCCTTACCACATAAGAACTTCACAATATGATACTCTGATCAAAAGACATTATTTGTCTGGTCTCAGAAGAACCCTCTAAGGAGATGAATTTATCTGCCCACCATTTTTGATTATATTAAACATTAGGTCATTTAATTTACCACTTTCTAGTGTCATACTCATGAAATATTCTGATTATAAAGTCTTTCCATGTGATAGTTTTATATAATATGTGAACTCTCTCTCCCTAAAGTTGTTACATTTCACAGTATAATTTGAACCATTGGCTTTAAAATATTATGAAAAAATAGAGATTTTGATTTTTTTTTTAATTTCCAAATTCTCAGGGGTAGAACTTGATGATCTGCCTTCTATTAAGGCAGGTTCTAAAAGGCAATGTGACAGTCTCATTTTCTTTAATGTATAATGTGTTTACTTGTTTGGAAATTTGCAATTTGAGGTGTTTATGGTTTAATAGTAGAGACATAATTATTGATTAGGATATTACATTATGAATATAATAGGAAAGTATAGAGGTGAATGAGGTCAAGTTTTTACAGTGGAGTTTATGAAGAAAAACATCCCCACCTCCAGTTACAGGATCAAGATGGTCCAGAAGCAAAGGAATTTCTCGAATTCCACTAGCGTCTTTAACAAAGGTTGAAAAAGCCAAGTGTGTGAGTAGACAAGCCCAGCACAGACCAAGTTGGGTTGGCATAAGTTTCTGGGACAGGACTCATGCTTTAGTGACTATAGTAATTAATATTTGTGTCTGCCTGATACCACTTTCTCAGCTTTCTCTACTAGAACATGCCTCTGTGTGTGTGTGTGTGTGTGTGTGTGTGTGTGTGTGTGTGTGCTTCTACTCTATTCAACTAGGTACAATTTTCTGTATTCATTTCATGTTTCTTTTGGAAAATAATGTGCATAAGCAAACATGAAATTAGTGTATGGTCAATTTGTTTCCTGATACATTAATCACATTGGAACAAAGTCATATTTTTAAAATGAGCATAATAGCAGAACTGATTATATTCCTAGAATAAAACGTATTTTCTCTCCATCTAAGTAAAGGTGTTTCATGGCAATATAGTTGAACAAAACTTTTCCTATTTGGTAATGTAACAACTTAAAACAAAGTTTCCCCCAAATTTATGTGAAACCCATTAAACTAATAAAATGGATGCACATTCTGGTATCCAATTTTATACAGTTGTGTGACATTGCTATGATATGCTGCTTGCTTCAGTAAAAATAGGATTATTTTACAGAGTATTCTACAGACCCAGCTTGAATCAAGATTTTTAATGTTGTTACTGTGTTTTTAAAATGCACCTTTGTGCTAAATTACTTTTTTCTCAAGACAAATAATCACACAAGAAAAAGAGTATAAAAACATTAATTGTTAGTTGGAATAGTCAAAAATCTGTTCAGCATTTCCTTTACAATACTGATTTCTACACATTTCTATCAACTAGAAAAATGCTCTGTAGGGGGAACATTGCAAATATTGTTTCAGTGGGGGTTTTAGGTTTGTTTTATTTTTTGATTTAGTACTCTGTGTATTATTCTTTATTTTTGTATTTTTTATTTTATATTGGACCATAGTTGATTAACAATGTTGTGTTAGTTTCAGGTATACAGCAAAGTGATTCAGTTATACATATACATGTATCTATTTTTTTTCAAATTCTTTTCCCATTTGGTTATTACAGAATCTTGAGCACAGTTCCCTGTGCTATACAGTAGGTCTTTGTTGGTTATCTATTTTAAGTATAGTAGTGTATACATGTCTATCCAAAATTCCCAATCTGTCCCTCCCCCATCCTTCCCCCTGGTAACCATAAGTTCATTCTCTAACTCTGTGAACCTGTTTCTGTTTTGTAAATGAGTTCATTTTTATCATTTTTTTAAGATTCCGCATATAACTGATATCATATATTTGTATTTCTCTGACTTACTTCACTTAGTATGAAAATCTCTAGCTCCATCCATGTCACTGCAAATGGCATCATTCCATTCTTTCTTAATGGCTGAGTAATATTACATTGTATATATGTACCACATCTTCTTCATCCATTCATCTGTCGATGGACATTTAGTTTGCTTCTGTGTCTTGACTATTGTAAACAGTGCTGCAATGAATATTGGGGTGCATGTACCCCTTCAAACCATGTTTTCTCTGGATGTATGTCCAAGAGTAGGATTGCTGGATCATATGGTAGCTCTATTTCTAGTTTTTTAAGGAACTTCCATACTGTTCTCCATAGTGACAATATCAATTTACATTCCCACCGACGGTGTAGGAAGGTCCCCTTCTCTTTTTTTCACATCTTTATTGGAGTATAATTGCTTTACAGTGTTGGTTAGTTTCTGCTGTACAACAAAGTGAATAAGCTATATGTATACATATAACCCCGTCCCCTCCCTCTTGAGCCTCCCTCCCACCCTCCCTATTCCATCCCTCTAGGTCATCACAAAGCATTGAGTTGATCTCCCTGAGCTATGCAGCAAATTCCCACTAGTCATCCATTTACATTTGGTAGTATATGTATGTCCATGCAACTCTTTTACTTTGTCCTAGCTTCCCTTTCCCCCCACCGTGCCCTCAAATCTGTTCTCTACACCTGCATCTTTATTCCTGCCCTGCCACTAAGTTCATCACTACCACTTTTTTAGATTCCATATATATGCATTTAGATTCCATATATATATGTGTTAGCATACGATATTTGTTTTTCTCTTTCTGACTTATTTCACTCTGTATGACAGACTCTAGGTCCATCCACCTCACTACAAATAACTCTGTTTCATTCCTTTTTATGGCTGAGTAATATTCCATTGTATATGTGTGCCACATCTTCTTTATCCATTGATAAATGGATAAAGACATCTAAGACATTTAGGTTGCTTCCATGTGCTGGCAATTATTAGTGCTGCAATGAACATTGTGGTACATGTATCTTTTTGAATTATGGTTTTCTCAAGGTATATGCCCAGTAGTGGGATTGCTGGGTCATATGGTAGTTCTATTTTTAGTTTTTTAAAGAACATCCATAGTGGCTGTATCAATTTACATTCCCACCAACAGTGCAGGAGGGTTCCCTTTCCTCCACAACCTCTCGAGCATTTATTGTGTCTAGATTTTTTGATGATGGTCATTCTGAACTGTGTGAGGTGATATCTCATTGTGGTTTTGATTTGCATTTCTCTAATGATTAGAGATGCTGATCATCTTTTCATGTGTTTGTTGAACAAATGTATATCTTCTTTGGAGAAATTTAGGTCTCCTGCCTCTTCTTGGATTGTGTTGATTGTTCTTTTTCTATTGAACTGCATGAGCTGCTTGTATATTTTGTAGATTAATCCTTTGTCAGTTGCTTCATTTGCATATTTTCTCCCATTCTGAGGGTTGTCTTTTCGCCTTGTCTACTGTTTCCTTTGCTGTGCAAAAGCTTTTAAGTTTCATTAGGTCTCATTTGTTTATTTTTGTTTTTATTCCCATTACTCTAGGAGGTGGGTCAAAAAGGATCTTGCTGTGATTTATGTCATAGAGTGTTCTACCTAGGTTTTCCTCTAAGAGTTTTACAGTGCCTGGCCTTACATTTAGGTCTTTAATCCATTTTGAGTTTATTTTTGTGTATGGTGTTAGGGAGTGTTCTAATTTCATTCTTTTACATGTAGCTGTCCAGTTTTCCCAGCACCACTTATTGAAGAGACTGTCTTTTCTCCATTGTATATTCTTGCCTCATTTGTCAAAGATAAGTTGACTATAGGTGCATGGGTCTATCTCTGGGCTTTCTATCTTGTTGCATTGATCTATATTTCTGTTTTTATTCCAGTACCATACTGTCTTGATTACTGAAGCTTTGTAGTATAGTCTGAAACCAGGGAGCCTGATTCCTCCAGCTCTGTTGTCCTTTCTCACAATTGCTTTAGCTGTTCAGGGTCTTTTGTGTTTCCATACAGATTGTAAAATTTCTTGTTCTACTTCTGTCAAAAATGACATTGGATGGGGCTTCCCTGGTGGGGCAGTGGTTGGGAGTCCGCCTGCCGATGCAGGGGACACGGGTTTGTGCCCTAGTCCAGGAGGATCCCACAATAGGGATTGCATTGGAGCTGTACTATAGTATATAGTCATTTTGACAACATTGATTCTTCCGATCCAGGAGCATGGTATATCTCTCCATCTGTTTATGTTATCTTTGATTTCTTTCATCAGTGTTTTATAGTTTTCTGAGTACAGGTCTTTTGCCTCTGTAGGTAGGTTTATTCCTAGATTTTTTATGCTTTTTGTTGCCATTGTTGTTAGTGTATAGGAAAGCAAGAGATTTCTGTGCATTAATATTTTATCCTGCAACCTTACCAAATTCTAATAGTCTTCTGGCGACATTTTTAGGATTCTGTATGTAGAGTACCATGTCATCTGCAAACAGTGACAGTTTAACTTCTTTTCCAATTTGCATTCCTTTCATTTGTTTTTCTTCTCTGATGGTCAGGCCTAGGACTTCCAATACTATGTTGAAAGTGGTGAGAGTGGTCATTCTTGTCTTTACCTGATCTTAGAGGAAATGCTTTCAGTTTTTCACCATTGAGAATGATGTGTCTGTGGGTGTGTCATATATGTCTTTTATTATGTTGAGATAGGTTCCATCTATGCCCGCTTTCTGGAAAGTTTTCATTGGAGTTTTGTGTTGAATTTTGTCAAAAGCTTTTCCTGCATCTTTTGAGATGATCATATGGTTGTTATTCTTCAGTTTGCTAATATGGTGTATCACATTGATTGTTTTCCATATATTAAAGAATCCTTGCATCCCTGGGATTAATCCCACTTGAATACAGTGTGTGATCTTTTTAATATGCTGTTGGATTGTTTGCTAGTATTTTGTTGAGGATTTTGGGGTATATGTTCATCAGTGATATTGGTCTGTAATTTTCTATTTTGTGTGTGATACCTTTGTTTGTTTTTGGTATCAGGGTGATGCTGGCTTCATAGAACGAGTTTGGTAGTGTCATCCCTCTGAAATTTTTGGAAGAGTTTGCAAAGGACAGGTGTTAACGCCTCTCTAAATGCTTGATAGAATTCACCTGTGAAGCCATCTGGTCCTAGGCTTTTTTTTGTTGGAAGATTTTTAATTACAGTTTCAATACCATTACCTGTGATTGGCCTTTTTAAATTTTCTAATTCTTGCTGGTTCAATCTTGGAAAGTTATACCTTTCCAAGAATTTGTCCATTTCTTCCAGGCTGTCCATTTTATTGGCATATAGTTGCTTGTAGTACTGTCTCATGACCCTCTGTATTTCTGCAGTGTCAGTTGTAACTTCTCCTTTTTCATTTCTTATTTTATTGATTTGAGTCCTCTCCCTTTTTATCTTGATGAGTCTGGCTAATGGTTTATCAATTTTTTTATCTTCTCAAAGAGCCAACTTTTAGTTTTATTGATCTTTGCTATTGTTTCCTTCATTTCTTTTTCATTTGTTTCTAATCTGATCTTTATGATTTCTTTCCTTCTACTAACTTTGGGTTTTCTTTGTTCTTCTTTTTCTAGTTGCTCTAGGTGTAAGATTAGATTGTTTATTTGAGATTTTTCTTGTTTCTTGAGGGAGCTTTAATTGGTATAAACTTCCCTCTTAGAACTGCTTTTGCTGTATCCCATAGGTTTTGGATTGTCTTGTTTTCATTGTCATTTTTTTCTAGGTATTTTTAAATTTCTTCTTTGATTTCTTCAGTGATCTCTTGGTTATTTAGCAGCACACTGGTTAGCCTCCATGTATTTGTGTTTTTTACAGTTTTTTTTCCTGTAACTGATTTCTAATCTCATAGTGTTGTGGTAGGAAAAGATGCTTGATAAAATTTCAATTTTCTTAAATTTTCCAAGGCTTCATTTTTGACTCAAGATATGATCTATGCTAGAGAACGTTTCGTGTGCACTTGAGAAGAAAGTGTATTTTTCCACTTTCAGGTGGAATGTCTTAAAAATATCAATTAAGTTTATCTGGTCTATTGTGTCATTTAAAGCTTCTGTGTCCTATTTTAATTTCTGTGTGGATGAGCTGTCTGTTGGTGTAAGTGGGGTGTTAAAGTCTCCCACTATTATTCTGTTACTGTTGATTTCTCCTTTTATGGCTGTTAGCATTTGCATTATGTGTTGAGGTGCTCCTATGTTGAGTGCATAACTATTTACAGTTTTTATATCTTCTTCTTGGATTGATCCCTTGATCATTATGTAGTGTCCTTCTTTGTCTCTTGTAATAGTCTTTATTTTAAAGTTTACTTTGTCTGATATGAGAATTGCTACTCCAGCTTCCTTGTGATTTCCATTTGCATGGAATATGTTTTTCCATTCCCTCACTTTCAGTCTGTATGTGTCCCTAGGTCTGAAGTGGGTTTCTTGTACACAGCATATATAAAGGTGTGTTTTTTTTTTGACTCTATTCAGCTAGTCTGTTTCTTTTGGTTGGAGCATTTAATCCATTTACATTCAATGTGATTATCAATATGTATGTTCCTATTACCATTTTCTTAATTGATTTGCATTTGTTTTTGTGGGTCTTTTGTTTTCTTTTGTTTCCCACTTAGAGAAGTTCCTTTAGCATTTGTTGTAAAGCTGGTTTTGTGGTGTTGAATTCTCATATCTTTTGCCTGTCTGCAAAGATTTGATTTCTCCATCGAATCTGAATGAGATCGTTGCTGGGTAATCTTGTTTGTAGGCTCTTTCCTTTCATCACTTCAAATATATCCTGCCACTCTCTTCTGTCCTATAGATTTTCTGCTGGGAAATCAGCTGATAACGTTATGGTTATTCCTTGTATGTTATTTTTTGCTTTTCCCTTGCTGCTGTTAATATTTTTTACTTGAACTTAATTTTTGTTAGTTTGATTAATATGTGTCTTTGTGTGTTTCTCCTAGGTTTTATCCTAGGAGATGGGAGTATGGGACTCTCTGACCTTCCTGGACTTGAATAGCTATTTCCTTTCTCATGTTAGGGAAATTTTCAACAATAACCTCTTTAAGTATTTTCTCAGACCCTTTCTTTTCTTTATCTGGGACCCCTGTAATTCAAATATTGGTGCATTTAATGTTGTCCCAGAGGTCTCTGAGACTGTCTTCAATTCTTTTCATTCTTTTTTCTTTATTCTGCTCCATGGCAGTTATTTCCACCATTTTAGCTTTCAGCTCACTTATCTGTTCTTCTGCATCAGATATTCTGCTATTGATACTTTCTAGAGTATTTTTTTAACATCTTTATTGGAGTATAATTGCTTTACAGTGTTGTGTTGTGTTAGTTTCTGTTGTATAATAAAGTGAATCAGCTATACATATACATATATCTTCATATCTCCTCCTTCTTGCATCTCCCTCCCACCCTCCCTATCCCACCCCTCTAATTTCAGTTATTGTGTTTTTCATCACTGTTTGCTTGCTGTTTAGTTCTTCTAGGTCCTTGTTCAACATTTCTTGTATTTTCTGTTTTCTTTTTCATAGGTTTTGCAACATCTTTACTATCATTACTCTGAATTCTTTTTCAGGTACATTGCCTATTTCATCTTCATTAATTTGGTCTTGTAGGTTTTTACGTTGCTCTTTCGTCTGTAATATATTTTTTGTCATTTCATTTTATTTTTTATTTTTTGATGTGTGGAGCCGTATTCCTGTCTTACTGGTTGTTTGGCCTGTGACATCCAGCACTGCAGTTTGCAGGCAGTTGTGTAGAGCCAGGTCTTGGTGCCAAGATGAGGACATCTGGGGGACCTCACTCCAATTAATATTCCCTGGGATCTGAGTTTCTCTGTTAGTACAGCAGTTTAGACTCACTGCTCCCACCACAGGAGCTCAGGCCCAAACCCTGGCCTGGGAACCAAGATCCCACAAGCCACACAGTGTGGCAAAAAAAGAAAAAGAAAAAAAAGGAGCAGTACAATAACAAAGAATAAAAAATAAAATAAAATTAGAAAGATAAGAAAACATATTTGGAAAAATAAAAATATAACAACTGAAACTAGATAAAACAAAACCACAATAGAAAAGGAAAGAAGAACAGAAAAAAAAGGAACAAGTCAAAAGGAACAGAACAATAATGAAGTATAAAGAATAAAATGAAATTAGAAAAAGAAAAGATTTGTTAGAAAAAATAAAAATATAAATGAATCAACAACATATAACAGAACGCCATGTGAATGAGATTCTTGGTTGGTTCTTCCCTTTCACCACTGTAAATGTATAATGCCACTCCCTTCTGGCCTGCAGAGTGCTGAGAAATCAGCTGATAACCTCATGGAGATTACCTTGTATGTTGTTACTTTTCCCTTGTTGCTTTTAATATTTTTTCTTTGTCTTTAATTTTTGACAGTTTGATTACTATGTGTCTAAAAGTGTTCCTCCTTGGCTTTATCCTGTATGGGACTCTCTGTGCTTCCTGGACTCGGGTGACTCTTTCCATTCCCATGTTAAGGAAGCTTTCAAATATAATCTCTTCAAATATTTTGTCAGGTCTTTGCTTTTTCTCTTCTCCTTTAGGGATCCCTATAATGCAAATGTTGGTGCATTTAATGTTGTCCCAGAGATCTCAGATGGTCTTCATATCATTTCATTCTTTTTTCTTCATTCTGTTCTGCAGCAGTGATTTCCAACATTCTGTATTCCAGGTCATTTATGCATTGTTTTTTGTTTGTTTGTTTGCTTTTTGCAGTATGCGGGCCTCTCACTGTTGTGGTCTCTCCCATTGTGGAGCAGAGGCTCCGGACACACAGGCCCAGTGGCCATGACTCACAGGCCTAGCCACTCTGTGGCATGTGGGATCTTCCCAGACCGGGGCATGAACCCGTGTCCCCTGCATCGGCAGGAGGACTCTCAACAACTGCACCACCAGGGAAGCCCCCATTTATGCATTCTTCTGCCTCAGTTATTGTGCTATTGATTCCTTCTAGTGTATTTTTCATTTCAGTTATTGTATTGTTCATCTCTGTTTGTTCTTTAGTTCTCGTAGGTCTTTGTTAAACATTTCTTGTATCTTCTCAACCTGTGCCTCCATTCTTTTTCCAAGATCTTGGATCATCTTCACTACCATTACTCCAAATTATTTTTTTCATAGATTGGCCATCTCGGTTTGGCTTAGTTGTTCTGGGATTTTATCTTTTTCCTTCATCTGAGATATATTCTTCTACTGTCTCAACATTTTTCTAAAATTTATATTGGAATAGAGTTGCCTTACAGTATTGTGTTAATTTCTAGTGTATAGCAAAGTGAATCAGCTGTACGTATACATATGTACCCTCTTTGTTGGATTTGCTTCCCATATAGGTCACCACAGAGCATTGAGTAGAGTTCCCTGTGCTATACAGTAGGTTCTCATTAGTTATCTATTTTATACATAGTATCAATAGCATATATATGTCAATACCACTCTCCCAATTCATTTCACCCCTCCCTTCCCCCTTGGTATTTATATGTTTATTCTCTACATCTGTGTCTATTTATGCATTCTAAATAAGATCGTCTATACCAAATTTTTAGATTCCACATGTATACATTAATGTATGATATTTGTTTTTCTCTTTTTGACTTGCTTCACTCTGTATGACAGTCTCTAGGTCCATCCACATCTCTACAAATGACCCGATTTCATTGTTTTTTATGGCTGAATAATATTAAATTGTATATATGTACCACATCTTCTTTATCCATTCCTCCGTTTATGGATATTTAGGTTTTTTCCATGTCCTGGCTATTGTAAATAGTGCTGCAGTGAACATTGGAGTGCATGTGTCTTTCTGAATTATGGCTTTCTCTGAGTATATGCCCAATAGTGGGATTGCTGGGTCACATGGTACTCCTGTTTTTATTTTTTTAAGGAACCTCCATACTGTTCTCCATATTAGCTGTATCAATTTACATTCCCACCAACAGTGCAAGAGGGTTCTCTTTTCTCCACACACACTCCAGCATTTATTGTTTGTAGATTATGTGATGGTGGCCATTCTCATTGGTATGAGGTGATATTTTTTTTTTTTTTTTGATATTGAGCTAAATGAGATGTTTGTATATTTTGGAAATTCACCCTTTGTCAGTCGCTTCATTTGCATATATTTTCTCCCATTCTGAGGGTTGCCTTTGATAATTTGATAGGGATTTCATTGAATCTGTAGATTGCTTTCGGTAGTATAGCCATTTTCACAATATTGATTCTTCCAATCCAAGAACATGGTATATCTCTCCATGTGTTTGTGTCATCTTTGATTTCTTTCATCAGTATGTGATAGTTTTCTGCATACAGGTCTTTTGGCTCCTTATGTATGTCTATACTTAGGTATTTTATTCTTTTTGTCGCAATGGTAAATGGGATTGTTTTCTTAATTTCTCTTTCTGATCTTTCTTTGTTAGTGTATAGGTATACAAGAGATTTCTGTGTATTAATTTTCTATCCTACAACTTTGCCAAATTCATTGATGAGGTCTAGTAGTTTTCCAGTAGCATCTTTAGGATTTTTTATGTATAGTATTATGTCATCTGTAAACAGTGACAGTTTTATTTCTTCTTTTCCAATTTGGATTCCTTTTTCTTCTCTGTTTTCCATGGCTAGTACTTCCAAAACTATGTTGAACAAAAATGGTGAGAGTGGACATCCTTGTGTTCTTCCTGATTTTAGAGGAAATGCTTTCAGTTTTTCACCATTGAGAATGATGTTTGCTGTGGATTTGTCGTATATGACTTGTATTATGTTGAGGTAGGTTCCCTCTATGTCCACTTTCTGGAACGTTTTCAACAAAAATTGGTGTTGAATTTTGTCAAAAGCTTTTTCTGCATCTCTTGAGATGATCATATGGTTGTTATTCTTCAATTTATTAATATGGTGCTTCACTTGATTGATTTGTATATATTGAAGAATCCTTGCATCATTGGGAGAAATCCCACTTGATCATTGTGCATAATCAGTGTTGTTGGATTCGGTTTGCTAGTATTTTGTTGAGAATTTTTACGTCTATGCTCATCAGTGATATTGGTGTGTAATTTCTTTCTTATGTAATATCTTTGTCTGGTTTTGGTATCAGGGTGATGGTGACCTCACAGAATGAGTTTGGGAGTGTTCCTTCCTCTGCAAAATTTTGGATGAGTTTGAGGAGAATAGGTGTTAATTCCTCTCTAAATGTTTGATAGGATTCACCTGTGAAGCCATCTGGTCCTGGACTTTTGTTTGTTGGAAGATTTTTAATCACAGTTTCAATTTCATTACTTGTGATTGGTCTGATCATATTTTCTATTTCTTCCTGGTTCGGTCTTGGAAGATTGTAGCTTTCTAAAAGTTTGTCCATTTCTTCCATGTTGTCCATTTTATTGACATATAGCTGCTTGTATATTGTCTCATGATCCTTTGTATTTCTGCAGTGTCAGTTGTTACTTCTCCTTTTTCATTTCTAAGTTTATTGATTTGATTCCTCTCCTATTTTTCTTGATGAGTCTGGCTAAAGTTTTATCAATTTTGTTTATCTTCTCAAAGAACCAGCTTTTAGTTTTATTGATCTTTGCTATTGTTTTCTTTGTTTCTATTTAATTCATTTCTGCTCTGATTTTTATGATTTCTTTCCTTCTACCTACTTTGGATTTTGTTTGTTCTTTCTCTTGTTGCTTTAGGTGAAAGTTAGGTTGTTTATTTGAGATTTTTCTTGTTTATTCATGTAGGATTATATTGCTATAAATTTCCCTCTTAGAACTGCTTTTGCTTCATTCTATATGTTTTGAGTCATTGTGTTTTCATTGTCATTTTTTGCAGGTTTTTTTTTTATTTCTTTGTTGATTTCTTCAGTGATCTCTTGGATTTTTAGTAGCATACTGTGTAGCTTTCATGTGTTTGTGTTTTTTACAGTTTTTTTTCCTGTCACTGATTTATAATCTCATAGTGTTGTGTTTGGAAAATACACTTGATATGATTTAAGTTTTCTTAAATTTACCAAGGCTTGATTTGTGACCCAAGATGTGATCTATCCTGGAGAATGCTCTGTGTGCACTTAACAAGAAAGTGCATTCCGCTGCTTTCAGATAGAAAGTCCTATAAATATCAATTAAGTCTATCTGGTCTAGTGTGCCATTTAAGGCTTGTGTTTCCTTATTAATTTTCTGTCTGGTCGATCCATCCAGCAGTGAAATTGGAGTCTTAAAGTCTCCCACTATTATTGTGTTACTGTCAATTTCTCCATTTATGGCTGTTAACATTTGCCTTATGTATTGAAGTGCTCCTATGTTGGGTTCATAAATATTTACAATTGTTATATCTTCTTCTTGGATTGATCTCTTGATCATTATGCAGTGTCTTTCCTTGTCACTTGTAACAGCCTTTATTTTAAAGTCAATTTTATCTGATATGAGTATTGCTACTCCAGCTTTCTTTTGATTTCCATTTGCATAGAATATGTTTTTCCATTCCCTCACTTTCAGTCTGTATGTGTCCCTGGGTCTAAAGTGGGTGTCTTGTAGACAACATCTATCTACTGATCTTGTTTTTGTATCCATTCAGCCAGTCTGTGTCTTTTGGTTGGAGCACTTTAATCATTTACATTTAAGGTAATTATCAATATATTTATTCTTATTACCATTTTCTTAATTGGTTTTTGTTTGTGTTTGTAGGTCTTTTTCTTCTCTTGTGTATTTTGCCTAAAGAAGTTCTTTTAGAATTTGTTGCTAAGCTGGTCTGGTGGTGCTGAATTCTCTTAGCTTTTGCTTGCCTGTGAAGCTTCTGGTTTGTCCATCAAATCAGAATCAGAGCCTTGTTGGGTAGGGTAATTTTGGCTGTAGATTTTTCCCTTTCATCACTTTAAATATATCCTGCCATTCCTTCTGGCATGCAGAGTTTCTGCTGAAAGATCAGCTGATAACCTTATGGGGATTCCTTGTATATTATTTGTTGCTTTTCCCTTACAGCTTTTAATATTTTTTCCTTGTATTTAATTTTTGACAGTTTGTTTAATTGTGTTTTGGCCTGTTCTTCCTTGGGTTTATCCTGTATGGGACTCTCTGTGCTCCTGGACTTGGTTGACTATTTCCTTTCCCATGTTAAGGAAGTTTTCAACTATAATCTCTTCAAATATTTTCTCAGACCCTTTCTCTTACTCTTCTTCTTCTGGGACCCCTGTAGTTTGAATGTTGGTGCACTTAATGTTGTCCCAGAAGTCGAGACTGTCCTCAAGTCTTTTGATTCCTTTCTCTTTATTTTGCTCTGCAACAGTTATTTTCACCATTCTTTCAGTTCACTTATCTTTCCTTCTGCCTCAGTTATTCTGCTATTGATTCTTCTAGTGTATTTTTAATTTCAGTTATTGTGTTGTTCATCACTGTTTGTTTTTTCTTTAGTTCTTCTAGGTTTTTGTTAAACATTTCTTTTATTTTCTGCATTCTACTTCTGAGATTTTGGATCATCTTTACTATCATTACTCTGAATTCTTTTTCAGGTAGATTACTGTTTTCTCTTCATTCATTTGCCTTGTGGGTTTTTACCTTGCTCCTTTATCTGCATCATATTTCTCTGTCTTCTTTATCTTCTCTGACCTCACCCTGAGGTCTCCTTTCCACAGGTTACAGGTTCATAGTTCCTCTCATTTCTGGTGTCTGCCCCGAGTGGGTGAGTTTGGACCAGTAGGCTTCCTCATGGGAGGGACTGGTGCCTGGGTTCTCGTGGGTGGTACTGGATCTCTCCCCTTGGATGGGCAAGACACATCAGGTGGTGTGTTTTGTGGTGTCCATGGGCTTAGTATGACTTTAGGCAGCCTGTCTTCTGACAGGTGGGTTTGTGTTCCTGTCTTGCTTGTTGTTTGTCATGGGGCGTTCAGCACTGAAGCCTCTTGACAGTTGGGTGGAGCTGGGTCTTGGAGTTAAGATGGAGACCTCTAGGAGATTTCTTGCCAATTACTATTCCCTGGGGCCAGGAGTTCTCTGGCATTACAGCATCCTGGCCTTGGCACTCCCACCCCAGAGACTCAGGCCTGACCCCTGTACCAAGATGCCACAAGCCACCAGCTTGGCAAAAAATGGAAAAAAGAGACAAGAGAAAAGAAAAAAATGATGGAAGAAAACAAATGAAAACAAACATACATACAAAACTCAAGACAAAATAAAGATAAAAAGAAGCAAACAGCAACAGCAACAATTAAAAGGAAACAAACAGAATCACAGAGAAATGGTAAAAGCAAAACCAAACAAACAAAACTAAAAGAAACAAAGAAACACACACACATATACAATAAGAAATGAAAACAAAAACAGAGAAAACAAACAACAAAAGAACACCAGACAAAGAGAAGAATCCCAAAATGAAATCAAACAAATAAAAACAAAACTAACTAAAAGAAAATATAAAAAGCAAAACAAAAGCAGAATGCAAAGTGAAGGAAAAGCAAAGAAAACAAAACAAACACACAAAAACGATAAAAAGAATAAAAGATAAAAAAAGATAAGATCAAGTAGAACACAGGAAAAAAGATTAAAGAAATAGAACAAAAGAAAGAAAAAAACACAGAACTGCAAAAACGTAACAGAAATAGAAACATTAAAAAATAAAAAGTATTTTAAAAATAAAAAATAAAAACAAATAATAATTAAAAAACAACAGAACAACACAAAAAATAGTAATAATCATATTTTCATGGGGTCTCAGCTGTCAGTGCCCTTGCCCCCACCATGAGTTACAGCCAACCTCTGCCTCCCTGGGAAGCCCTCCAAAACCTCTAGGTCTCTGGTTCCACTGTGGGCACTGTGGGGCAGCTCAGACTCTGACCTGGCCCAACTCCTATGTATACTAGTCCTCAAGGTCCAAAGCTGCTAGAGTTAGACTGGTTTCAGTTTTGGGAACACACATTGTCCATTCAGCTATTCCATAGATGCAGGGTTTACCAAACTGATTGTGGGGATTTAATCTTCAGTTTGTGCAGCTGCATGAAAAGATTTTTGTTCTTCTTCCTTAGTCACCCTGCCTCTGAGGCTCAGCACTGGTTTTAGCCACACCTCTGTGTGTGGGCCACCCACAGTAGTCTGCTCGCAAAGCTATTCTGGAGCACTTGGTTCTGCCCTGGTGAGGACATGGCATGTGGTTGGTATGACTGCCTGGTTTGTGGGGGCCCCATTAGTGACAGGTGTGTAAGAAAGCTGGTGGCTATGGGTGCGACATATCTGGCCATAGTGGAAGCTTTTCTTAGCACCTATTGGCTGGTGTAAGAAAGTCAGCCCTGGTGGTGGCTTTTCTTAGTGCCTGGTGGTGGGTGCCAGGAGGCTAACACTGGTGGGGCCTTTCCCTAGTGCCTGGAGGTGCAGGTGGCCAGTGAGTGGGGAGAGAGAGGCTGCAATGGCAGCTCCACTCCCTGTGCATCACTCAACAGTGACACCTTGCTTCTATGGCAGTCTGGATTTCCTCCAAAAGCATTCTTGACTGCGTATTTCCTCCCTCCTGTCCCCTCAGGCTGTCTCCTCTCAGTCAGCTCTTCCTGTCTTATCTTGTCTAGCTTTCTGTGATTGTGGTTCCTGTCCCTCTGGCTGCAAGGTTGTTGTTCTTGCTTCTGCTGTTTACCTGCTGGTGGATGAGGATGTTTAAAAGGTTTGTGCAGGCTTCCTGTTGGGAGGACTTGGTTCCTGCCTGCTGGTATGTGGAGCTGTATCTTGTCCCTATGGTGGGCAGGGCTATGCTCAGGAAGACTTTAAGCAGCCTGTCTGCAGATGGGTGGGGCTGTGTTCCCACCTTGTTAGTTGTTTGGCCTTGAGGCATCCCAGAACTGGAGCCTACAGGCTGTTGGGTAGGACTAGGTCTTGGAGGGGGAAATGGCGTCCTTCAGGAGGGCTCACACCAATGAGTATTCACGGGAGCTGCTGCTGCCAGTGTCTTTGTCCCTGCAGTGAGCCACAGCTGCCTCCCATCTCCACATGAGACCCTCCAATACTAGCAGGTAGGTCTGGCCCAGTCTCTTATGAGGTCATTGCTTTTTTCCCTGGGTCCTGGTGCACACTAGACCTTATGTGCACCCTCCAAGAGTGAAATTTCTGTTTCCTTGAGTCCTTTGGAATTCCTGCAATTCCCCACTGGCCTTCAAACCCAGATTCTCTGGGTGATCCTCCTCCCATTGCCAGACCTCCAGGCTGGGAAGCCTGATGTGGGGCTCAGGGCTTTCACTGTTGTGGGAGATCTTCTGTGGTATAATTATTTTCCAGATTGTGGGTCACCTATCCAGAGGGTATGGAATTTGATTTTATTGTGATTGCACCCTTCCTACCATCTCATTGTGGCTTCTTCTTTGTCTTTGGATGTAGGGTATCTCTTTTGGTAGATTCTAGCGTATTTTTTTATCAATGGTTGTTCAGTAGTTAGTTGTGATTACAGTGTTTCTGTAAGAAGGGCTGAACTCATGTCCTTCTACTGTACTATCTTGCTGGCCAGTATTATTCTTTAAATAATTTTAAAAATTAATGTTTTTATTTCCTTAATTCTGTCTTAGGAACATGGCAAACCTGAATAACATGTGTATTAGTCTGCTACCACTGCCACAAAGCCCCAGACTGCATGGCTTAAACAGCAAAAATTTTTTCTCACATTTCTGAAGGCCAGAAGTCCATGATCATGACATGTCCTGGCTATTGTAAATAGTGCTGCAGTGAACATTGGAGTGCATGTGTCTTTCTGAATTATGGCTTTCTCTGAGTATATGCCCAATAGTGGGATTGCTGGGTCACATGGTACTCCTGTTTTTATTTTTTTAAGGAACCTCCATACTGTTCTCCATATTAGCTGTATCAATTTACATTCCCACCAACAGTGCAAGAGGGTTCTCTTTTCTCCACACACACTCCAGCATTTATTGTTTGTAGATTATGTGATGGTGGCCATTCTCATTGGTATGAGGTGATATCTCATTGTAGTTTTGATTTCCATTTCTGTAATAATTAGTGATGTCAAGCATTTTGTTCATGTGTTTGTTGCCCACCTGTATGTCTTCTTTAGAGAAATGTCTATTTAGGTCTTCTGTGCAGTTTTTGATTTGGTTGTATTTTTTTTATAAATGAGATGTTTGTATATTTTGGAAATTCACCCTTTGTCAGTCGCTTCATTTGCATATATTTTCTCCCATTCTGAGGGTTGCCTTTGATAATTTGATAGGGATTTCATTGAATCTGTAGATTGCTTTCGGTAGTATAGCCATTTTCACAATATTGATTCTTCCAATCCAAGAACATGGTATATCTCTCCATGTGTTTGTGTCATCTTTGATTTCTTTCATCAGTATGTGATAGTTTTCTGCATACAGGTCTTTTGGCTCCTTATGTATGTCTATACTTAGGTATTTTATTCTTTTTGTCGCAATGGTAAATGGGATTGTTTTCTTAATTTCTCTTTCTGATCTTTCTTTGTTAGTGTATAGGTATACAAGAGATTTCTGTGTATTAATTTTCTATCCTACAACTTTGCCAAATTCATTGATGAGGTCTAGTAGTTTTCCAGTAGCATCTTTAGGATTTTTTATGTATAGTATTATGTCATCTGTAAACAGTGACAGTTTTATTTCTTCTTTTCCAATTTGGATTCCTTTTTCTTCTCTGTTTTCCATGGCTAGTACTTCCAAAACTATGTTGAATAAAAATGGTGAGAGTGGACATCCTTGTGTTCTTCCTGATTTTAGAGGAAATGCTTTCAGTTTTTCACCATTGAGAATGATGTTTGCTGTGGATTTGTCGTATATGACTTGTATTATGTTGAGGTAGGTTCCCTCTATGTCCACTTTCTGGAACGTTTTCAACAAAAATTGGTGTTGAATTTTGTCAAAAGCTTTTTCTGCATCTCTTGAGATGATCATATGGTTGTTATTCTTCAATTTATTAATATGGTGCTTCACTTGATTGATTTGTATATATTGAAGAATCCTTGCATCATTGGGAGAAATCCCACTTGATCATTGTGCATAATCAGTGTTGTTGGATTCGGTTTGCTAGTATTTTGTTGAGAATTTTTACGTCTATGCTCATCAGTGATATTGGTGTGTAATTTCTTTCTTATGTAATATCTTTGTCTGGTTTTGGTATCAGGGTGATGGTGACCTCACAGAATGAGTTTGGGAGTGTTCCTTCCTCTGCAAAATTTTGGATGAGTTTGAGGAGAATAGGTGTTAACTCCTCTCTAAATGTTTGATAGGATTCACCTGTGAAGCCATCTGGTCCTGGACTTTTGTTTGTTGGAAGATTTTTAATCACAGTTTCAATTTCATTACTTGTGATTGGTCTGATCATATTTTCTATTTCTTCCTGGTTCGGTCTTGGAAGATTGTAGCTTTCTAAAAGTTTGTCCATTTCTTCCATGTTGTCCATTTTATTGACATATAGCTGCTTGTATAGTGTCTCATGATCCTTTGTATTTCTGCAGTGTCAGTTGTTACTTCTCCTTTTTCATTTCTAAGTTTATTGATTTGATTCCTCTCCTATTTTTCTTGATGAGTCTGGCTAAAGTTTTATCAATTTTGTTTATCTTCTCAAAGAACCAGCTTTTAGTTTTATTGATCTTTGCTATTGTTTTCTTTGTTTCTATTTAATTCATTTCTGCTCTGATTTTTATGATTTCTTTCCTTCTACCTACTTTGGATTTTGTTTGTTCTTTCTCTTGTTGCTTTAGGTGAAAGTTAGGTTGTTTATTTGAGATTTTTCTTGTTTATTCATGTAGGATTATATTGCTATAAATTTCCCTCTTAGAACTGCTTTTGCTTCATTCTATATGTTTTGGGTCATTGTGTTTTCATTGTCATTTTTTGCAGGTTTTTTTTTTATTTCTTTGTTGATTTCTTCAGTGATCTCTTGGATTTTTAGTAGCATACTGTGTAGCTTTCATGTGTTTGTGTTTTTTACAGTTTTTTTTCCTGTCACTGATTTATAATCTCATAGTGTTGTGTTTGGAAAATACACTTGATATGATTTAAGTTTTCTTAAATTTACCAAGGCTTGATTTGTGACCCAAGATGTGATCTATCCTGGAGAATGCTCTGTGTGCACTTAACAAGAAAGTGCATTCCGCTGCTTTCAGATAGAAAGTCCTATAAATATCAATTAAGTCTATCTGGTCTAGTGTGCCATTTAAGGCTTGTGTTTCCTTATTAATTTTCTGTCTGGTCGATCCATCCAGCAGTGAAATTGGAGTCTTAAAGTCTCCCACTATTATTGTGTTACTGTCAATTTCTCCATTTATGGCTGTTAACATTTGCCTTATGTATTGAAGTGCTCCTATGTTGGGTTCATAAATATTTACAATTGTTATATCTTCTTCTTGGATTGATCTCTTGATCATTATGCAGTGTCTTTCCTTGTCACTTGTAACAGCCTTTATTTTAAAGTCAATTTTATCTGATATGAGTATTGCTACTCCAGCTTTCTTTTGATTTCCATTTGCATAGAATATGTTTTTCCATTCCCTCACTTTCAGTCTGTATGTGTCCCTGGGTCTAAAGTGGGTGTCTTGTAGACAACATCTATCTACTGATCTTGTTTTTGTATCCATTCAGCCAGTCTGTGTCTTTTGGTTGGAGCACTTTAATCATTTACATTTAAGGTAATTATCAATATATTTATTCTTATTACCATTTTCTTAATTGGTTTTTGTTTGTGTTTGTAGGTCTTTTTCTTTTCTTGTGTATCTTGCCTAAAGAAGTTCTTTTAGAATTTGTTGCTAAGCTGGTCTGGTGGTGTTGAATTCTCTTAGCTTTTGCTTGCCTGTGAAGCTTCTGGTTTGTCCATCAAATCAGAATCAGAGCCTTGTTGGGTAGGGTAATTTTGGCTGTAGATTTTTCCCTTTCATCACTTTAAATATATCCTGCCATTCCTTCTGGCATGCAGAGTTTCTGCTGAAAGATCAGCTGATAACCTTATGGGGATTCCTTGTATATTATTTGTTGCTTTTCCCTTACAGCTTTTAATATTTTTTCCTTGTATTTAATTTTTGACAGTTTGTTTAATTGTGTTTTGGCCTGTTCTTCCTTGGGTTTATCCTGTATGGGACTCTCTGTGCTCCTGGACTTGGTTGACTATTTCCTTTCCCATGTTAAGGAAGTTTTCAACTATAATCTCTTCAAATATTTTCTCAGACCCTTTCTCTTACTCTTCTTCTTCTGGGACCCCTGTAGTTTGAATGTTGGTGCACTTAATGTTGTCCCAGAAGTCGAGACTGTCCTCAAGTCTTTTGATTCCTTTCTCTTTATTTTGCTCTGCAACAGTTATTTTCACCATTCTTTCAGTTCACTTATCTTTCCTTCTGCCTCAGTTATTCTGCTATTGATTCTTCTAGTGTATTTTTAATTTCAGTTATTGTGTTATTCATCACTGTTTGTTTTTTCTTTAGTTCTTCTAGGTTTTTGTTAAACATTTCTTTTATTTTCTGCATTCTACTTCTGAGATTTTGGATCATCTTTACTATCATTACTCTGAATTCTTTTTCAGGTAGATTACTGTTTTCTCTTCATTCATTTGCCTTGTGGGTTTTTACCTTGCTCCTTTATCTGCATCATATTTCTCTGTCTTCTTTATCTTCTCTGACCTCACCCTGAGGTCTCCTTTCCACAGGTTACAGGTTCATAGTTCCTCTCATTTCTGGTGTCTGCCCCGAGTGGGTGAGTTTGGACCAGTAGGCTTCCTCATGGGAGGGACTGGTGCCTGGGTTCTCGTGGGTGGTACTGGATCTCTCCCCTTGGATGGGCAAGACACATCAGGTGGTGTGTTTTGTGGTGTCCATGGGCTTAGTATGACTTTAGGCAGCCTGTCTTCTGACAGGTGGGTTTGTGTTCCTGTCTTGCTTGTTGTTTGTCATGGGGCGTTCAGCACTGAAGCCTCTTGACAGTTGGGTGGAGCTGGGTCTTGGAGTTAAGATGGAGACCTCTAGGAGATTTCTTGCCAATTACTATTCCCTGGGGCCAGGAGTTCTCTGGCATTACAGCATCCTGGTCTTGGCACTCCCACCCCAGAGACTCAGGCCTGACCCCTGTACCAAGATGCCACAAGCCACCAGCTTGGCAAAAAATGGAAAAAAGAGACAAGAGAAAAGAAAAAAATGATGGAAGAAAACAAATGAAAACAAACATACATACAAAACTCAAGACAAAATAAAGATAAAAAGAAGCAAACAGCAACAGCAACAATTAAAAGGAAACAAACAGAATCACAGAGAAATGGTAAAAGCAAAACCAAACAAACAAAACTAAAAGAAACAAAGAAACACACACACATATACAATAAGAAATGAAAACAAAAACAGAGAAAACAAACAACAAAAGAACACCAGACAAAGAGAAGAATCCCAAAATGAAATCAAACAAATAAAAACAAAACTAACTAAAAGAAAATATAAAAAGCAAAACAAAAGCAGAATGCAAAGTGAAGGAAAAGCAAAGAAAACAAAACAAACACACAAAAACGATAAAAAGAATAAAAGATAAAAAAAGATAAGATCAAGTAGAACACAGGAAAAAAGATTAAAGAAATAGAACAAAAGAAAGAAAAAAACACAGAACTGCAAAAACGTAACAGAAATAGAAACATTAAAAAATAAAAAGTATATTAAAAACATTTTAAAAATAAAAAATAAAAACAAATAATAATTAAAAAACAACAGAACAACACAAAAAATAGTAATAATCATATTTTCATGGGGTCTCAGCTGTCAGTGCCCTTGCCCCCACCATGAGTTACAGCCAACCTCTGCCTCCCTGGGAAGCCCTCCAAAACCTCTAGGTCTCTGGTTCCACTGTGGGCACTGTGGGGCAGCTCAGACTCTGACCTGGCCCAACTCCTATGTATACTAGTCCTCAAGGTCCAAAGCTGCTAGAGTTAGACTGGTTTCAGTTTTGGGAACACACATTGTCCATTCAGCTATTCCATAGATGCAGGGTTTACCAAACTGATTGTGGGGATTTAATCTTCAGTTTGTGCAGCTGCATGAAAAGATTTTTGTTCTTCTTCCTTAGTCACCCTGCCTCTGAGGCTCAGCACTGGTTTTAGCCACACCTCTGTGTGTGGGCCACCCACAGTAGTCTGCTCGCAAAGCTATTCTGGAGCACTTGGTTCTGCCCTGGTGAGGACATGGCATGTGGTTGGTATGACTGCCTGGTTTGTGGGGGCCCCATTAGTGACAGGTGTGTAAGAAAGCTGGTGGCTATGGGTGCGACATATCTGGCCATAGTGGAAGCTTTTCTTAGCACCTATTGGCTGGTGTAAGAAAGTCAGCCCTGGTGGTGGCTTTTCTTAGTGCCTGGTGGTGGGTGCCAGGAGGCTAACACTGGTGGGGCCTTTCCCTAGTGCCTGGAGGTGCAGGTGGCCAGTGAGTGGGGAGAGAGAGGCTGCAATGGCAGCTCCACCCCCTGTGCATCACTCAACAGTGACACCTTGCTTCTATGGCAGTCTGGATTTCCTCCAAAAGCATTCTTGACTGCGTATTTCCTCCCTCCTGTCCCCTCAGGCTGTCTCCTCTCAGTCAGCTCTTCCTGTCTTATCTTGTCTAGCTTTCTGTGATTGTGGTTCCTGTCCCTCTGGCTGCAAGGTTGTTGTTCTTGCTTCTGCTGTTTACCTGCTGGTGGATGAGGATGTTTAAAAGGTTTATGCAGGCTTCCTGTTGGGAGGACTTGGTTCCTGCCTGCTGGTATGTGGAGCTGTATCTTGTCCCTATGGTGGGCAGGGCTATGCTCAGGAAGACTTTAAGCAGCCTGTCTGCAGATGGGTGGGGCTGTGTTCCCACCTTGTTAGTTGTTTGGCCTTGAGGCATCCCAGAACTGGAGCCTACAGGCTGTTGGGTAGGACTAGGTCTTGGAGGGGGAAATGGCGTCCTTCAGGAGGGCTCACACCAATGAGTATTCACGGGAGCTGCTGCTGCCAGTGTCTTTGTCCCTGCAGTGAGCCACAGCTGCCTCCCATCTCCACATGAGACCCTCCAATACTAGCAGGTAGGTCTGGCCCAGTCTCTTATGAGGTCATTGCTTTTTTCCCTGGGTCCTGGTGCACACTAGACCTTATGTGCACCCTCCAAGAGTGAATTTTCTGTTTCCTTGAGTCCTTTGGAATTCCTGCAATTCCCCACTGGCCTTCAAACCCAGATTCTCTGGGTGATCCTCCTCCCATTGCCAGACCTCCAGGCTGGGAAGCCTGATGTGGGGCTCAGGGCTTTCACTGTTGTGGGAGATCTTCTGTGGTATAATTATTTTCCAGATTATGGGTCACCTATCCAGAGGGTCTGGAATTTGATTTTATTGTGATTGCACCCTTCCTACCATCTCATTGTGGCTTCTTCTTTGTCTTTGGATGTAGGGTATCTCTTTTGGTAGATTCTAGCGTATTTTTTTATCAATGGTTGTTCAGTAGTTAGTTGTGATTACAGTGTTTCTGTAAGAAGGGCTGAACTCATGTCCTTCTACTGTACTATCTTGCTGGCCAGTATTATTCTTTAAATAATTTTAAAAATTAATGTTTTTATTTCCTTAATTCTGTCTTAGGAACATGGCAAACCTGAATAACATGTGTATTAGTCTGCTACCACTGCCACAAAGCCCCAGACTGCATGGCTTAAACAGCAAAAATTTTTTCTCACATTTCTGAAGGCCAGAAGTCCATGATCATGGCCTTGGCACACATAGATTCTTCTGAGGCCTCTCTCCTTGGCTTGTAGATGGTCACTTTCTCCCTGTGTCTTCATGTGATGTTTCTTCTGTGAATCTGTGTCTTAATCTCTTTATACAAGGACACCAGTCACAGTGGATTAGGGCTCACCCATATGACCTCATTTACTTTAATTACTTCTGTTAAGGACCTATTTACAAATACAGTCACATTCTGAGGTTCTGGGGGTTAGAACTTCAACAGAATTCTAGAATTTGGGGAGGACAAAATTCAGGTATAATAACACATGAAATGAAAAACATTTACATTTTTAAATTGTAATGACTCTGAAGTACCAGGTTATCTCACTCAATACCAAGAAAATATCCTGTTAGTGAGATCGTTTATTTTCATCCTTCTTCTCACACTATTCTTTTCAGTCTTTGAAAAACAACACATAGTCTGTACAGAGAGAGGCAAATATCATTACTGGGAAGTTTAGAGTAAATTTAAAAGAAAATTATGACATAAGGAAAAAGAGATTAAAATTCTATGTTGCACTTTCCCTTGAATCTCAAAAAGTAAAGCACCAAAAGATTTTTGTCCTTTCAAAGAAGGGTATACCCTGTGACCACCTCCTTTTCTCCTGTCTTTACTCCCAGCCTTAAGTTCGTGTTCTTTGCCCACCAATTCCTCTTTCAAGCCTCTCTGCTCTTATCTCAAGTTCCTTTGCATGACAAAATTCCACTTTATTCCAGAAGGGTGGACCCACAACATTCATTCTGCCACAATGCCCCATGAGTCACACAGATCTAGAAACAGCACAAGACTCCAGTCTTAGAGACATCAGTCTCTAAGCTTTGCAGAAAACTGAGGTAGAGGGGGGATAGTCAGTTGGGGGATGATTGTGAGAAAGGGATTTGCTCAGTCCCGTGTTCAAAGACAGACGTTGGTTCTGAAATCTAAATGTCATTTTGTCTGCCAGTGTGCTACTCTCAGTGTGTCTATTCTCCCAAACGAGAGACATCCATTTATTTTTACCCTGGAAGTAGGATGGAAAACCTTGAAAATAAGATTAACAATGCCTCTCCCACTATTAATGTTTTTCTGTTTCCTTGCATATTTTGGGGGGTGGGGGTGGCAAAGAGAGGGTAACAAGATAGGGTGACAGTGTAGGAAGAACAGTGTTCAGGAATTCAAGTCTTGGGACTTCCCTGGTGGGTCAGTGGTTAAGAATCCACCTGCCAATTCAGGGGCACAGGTTTGATCCCTGGTCTGGGAAGATCCCACATGCTTCAGAGAAACTAAGCTGGTGCACCACAACTACTGAGCCTGCATACCACAACTACTGAAGCCTGTGCACCCTATAGCCTGCATGCTGCAAATACTGAGCCCATGCACCACAACTACTGAAACCCATTCACCTAGAGCCTGTGCTCAGCAACAAGAGAAGCCACTGCAATGAGAAGCCTGTGTACCACAATGAAGAGTAGCCCCTGCTCGCCCTAACTAGAGAAAGCCTGCGTGCAGCAGTGAAGACCCAATGCAACCAAAAAATTTTTTTAAAGGAATTCAAGTCTTGGGCTGCTATCTCTGTGGCTCTGGGATTCGGTTTCAATTACATTGTTAGTATTCAGAGTCTTTCTCTGATAGAAGGCAAGCAGTTTGAATATGTTACTTCTGTCTACTTAAATGTAAGTTTCATGTAGTTTATGATGACTAATCCTATGTAGTACTTCATGGTCTGTAAACCCTGTTTTAGGATACATTTAAAATGTTCAAGGGACTGGGGTATCTTTTTTTAAGCCAGTCACATCTCATTTTTTCACCATCTATTTAGTGAAGAGTTACTTCATTTAAGGATAGAACATATTTAAATATCAAATAAGGGAATACATTGTTAAAAGTGAAATCCATATAAATATCTTGAGTAAAAATTAATAATAACCTCCTAATTATAGCCTATGATTATTAACTTCCAATGAGAAAATATAAGTTCTAATGACAGGAAGCATTATCAAAGAAACAGAAATATTTCATAATAAATGGTCCAAACTATCATGTATCTATAACAATTCTAATTTGTACATACCTAATAACTTGACCTCAAGCTACAAGGCAAAATTTGACAGAACTAAAAGGGGAAATGCATATCAAAATTCACAATGTAGATTTTGGTACACTGCTCCTAGTCCCTGATGGAATAAAAAGGGGAAAAAATGAGTCAGAATATAGAAGATAATTTTTTAAGGGTAAAATTATTACTAGTCAGAATCATGGCCAAGTTTGGGGGTACAAAGGATTCTAGTAAATGTTATATGTGTAGACATGGGTGGTGGTTACAGGAGTGTGTTCACTTTGTGACAGTTCATTGACCTGTATCCTTACAATTGGTGCTTTTTTATGGATGTTCTACTTCAATTAAAAAATTAATTTTTTTAAAAGGAAAGACTTTACCTCCAATAATCCCCTTTGCTTACTTAAATTTACTTACACAAATACAAATATTTTTGTTTTCTTTTATCATATACAGGAAGAAAGTAACATTCATTGAATGTACACTGTACAGCTGGCAGCATAAGCTGGGTCTTGTTTTCCTCTGGCCAAAGATATTTGGATTCAGAACATGAAGTTTGAAAAGGAAGAAAATCCTTACCTGTCAATTTTCTCCTCCCCACATTTCAGTTGTGAATAACAATTTGGAGGAAAAAAATTGTCACTGAGTAAGTAACATATTTTTTCATGAACAAATATAAAATTCAGAATAGAGAAATCACCATGTCAAAAGCTTTGGTAAGAACAAAAATGTAATGTTCATGAGTCTGTAGAAGAATCAAAATTAAATATTGTTAATTCAGATTTCAATAATCTTCAATAACAGTGACAATAGTAACAATAATAGCCAAATTTTTTTAACATTTACCCTATGTCATGTACTCTATTAATTATCTGTAGCAGGTTAAAACAGCACACATAGATTATCTCAGTTTCTGGGGGAGTTCAGAGTTTGGACATGGTTTATTCAGGTTTTTTGCTTCAAGGACTCCAAGAGCTGTAATCGTGGTGTCAACCAGGGCTGTGGTCTCATTTGAGGATTAATTCGGGAAGGATCTGATTCCAAGCTCAAGTATTTGTTCACATCATTCAGTTCCCTGTAGGCTGACAAATCGAGGGCCTCAGTTTCTTGCTGGCTGTTGGCCAGAGATCATCTTCAGTTCCTTGCTATGTGGGACTTTCCAATATGGCCACTTGCTTCTTCAAAGCTGGGAAGGGAGAGTGTCCTCTCAAGATGATGTTACAACCTTATATAATATAATCATATACATGTAATCACCCTCTCATCATCTTTGCTATACTCAACCAGAAGCAAGTCACAGGTCCTACCAACACTGAAGGGTAGGGTACCATAGAAGGTCATGAATACCTTTGTGGAGATTACAGGGTCTATCTTAGAGTATGTCCTCCATATGTACAATTCACATGGGTTATCTCATTTATTCTTTACAATAGCTCTATGAGGTAAGTACCATAATTGCCTCTATTTTACAGATGAGGAAACTCTGGCCCAGAGTTAAATAATTTGTCCATCTATATGTGTTGAAGTTGTGATTCAAGTTGAGGCATCTAGAAATTGAGGTTATTTGCCTTTACTGGGTTAAGTCTTATTATTTCATAATTAACAAATATTTCATAATAAAGTATATTACAAAAGGGGAAAATCTTTTCAACTACTTTATAAAGAATACATTTTTTAACATCTTTATTGGAATAAAATTGCTTTACAATGGTGTGTTAGTTTCTGCTTTATAACAAAGTGAATCAACTATACGTATACATATATCCCCATATCCCCTCCCTCTTGCGTCTCCCTCCCACCCTCCCTATCCCACCTCTCTATGTGGTCACAAAGCACTGAGCTGATTTCTCTGTGCTGTGCGGCTGCTTCCCACTAGCTATCTATTTTATATTTGGTAGTGTTTATATGTCAATGCTACTCTCTAGCTTCATCCCAGCTTACCCTTCCCCCTTCCTGTGTCCTTAAGACTCTGTAGGAAACTAAGATCGCACATGATGCATGGTGTGGCCAAAAAAAATGAAAGAAAAAGAAACCTGAGAAAGAATACATTTTTAATAGATCATTAATGGACTTAACCCAAACAAGGAGTAAGTATATTACTTACTACTCAAACAAGGAGTAAATTCCCTCTCAAGATTAAAAGAAATTGAGCCTGAAATTATTTTTTGTCGGTTTATTTGTATTAAATTAATGAAAAGTAGAGACTTCTAGTATTTTATTCACATATTCATGTTGGTTACAGGACTGTACATTTTAGTGATACAGTTTCACATATCAAAGATATATTTAAACCAAGAGATGGAACTTATTTAAAATATTCATTACCCTTGTTTCAGAACATGATTTTGAATTTTTTTTATCACATTTCTAAAAGGAAAGTGAGAGAGAGAGAGAGAGAGAGAGAGAGAGAGAGATTACTTGATCCTAAGCATTTCATTACTAACTGGGTTAGATTTAAATCATGTAATGGCACACTTAGGTAACTACAGTCGTGAAGAGTAAATTCCTTGTGAATTCTTCTCATTTTATCCATTTGAGTTCTATGAAATATAAAATAAGTGTCAGAAAGTAAGGTTTTAGTAGACTAAATAACACATTTTGGAAAACACTCACCAAGATACAGTACTCATTAGTAAATATTTTGCAGTATTTTTCCCAAATAACTAATAGCAGAGAGTGATGACCAATAACTCTAATTCTAGCTTTCACTGAGAGTGTCAGTGGTACTCAGACCATGGGAGACATATATGTTGATAGGGCAGTGAGGGATTGCCTAATTAAATATTTGCAAGTAAATATTTCAGAAATAAATAGCATTACAAAAAAATCAGCATTATGCCAAGCAGTGAGAAACAAATTGTGTATCATGGAAATGAAATTTTGAATTGGTTGAGCAATTTGCTCAAGTGTACACAGCAAGTGAAAAATAGCCAGGATTTAAACCCTGGCAATTTGACCCAGTAAAACCTTCATCCAGTGTTTCTCAATCCGGGCGCTCATTAAAGCTTTGAACAAATATAAATATTTTTGCCACATATAAGACTAATTAAATTACAATCCCAGGGCTTGGGACTCAGGTATTTGTACTCCAGGGCTTC
>NW_020175672.1:0-296 GCF_003031525.2 Neophocaena asiaeorientalis asiaeorientalis
CAATGAATTTGGTAAAGTCGCAGGATACAAAATTAATGCACGGAAATGTCTTGCATTCCTATACACTAACAATGAAAGGTCAGAAAGAGAAATTAAGGAAACAATCCCATTCACCATTGCAACAAAAAGAATAAAATACATAGGAATGAACCTACCTAAGGAGGTAAAAGACCTGTACTCAGAAAACTATAAAACATTGCTGAAAGAAATCAAAGATGATATAAACAGATGGAGGTATAAACCATGTTCTTGGATTAGAAGAATCAATATTGTGAAAATGACTATACTACCCAAAG
>NW_020175672.1:716-1069 GCF_003031525.2 Neophocaena asiaeorientalis asiaeorientalis
ATCAAAACTACAATGAGGTATCACCTCACAGCAGTCAGAATGGCAATCATCAAAAAATCTACAAACAATAAATGCTGGAGAGGCATTTATTGGACAAAAGGGAATGCTCTTGCACTATTGGTGGGAATGTAAATTGATATAGCCACTAGGGAGAACAGCATAGAGGTCCCTTAAAAAACTAAAAGAAGAAGTACCATACAACACATCAATCCAACTACTGGGCATTTACCCTGATAAAACCATAATTCAAAAAGAGTTATGGGGCTTCCCTGGTGGCGCAGTGGTTGAGAATCTGCCTGCCAATGCAGGGGACACAGGTTCGAGCCCTGGTCTGGGAAGATCCCACATGCCGC
>NW_020175672.1:1264-2828 GCF_003031525.2 Neophocaena asiaeorientalis asiaeorientalis
GGATGGACCAAGAGAGTGTCATACAGAGTGAAGTAAGTCAGAAACAGAAAAACAAATATTGTATATTAATGCATATATGTGGAATCTGAAAAAATTGGTATAGACCATCTTATTTACAAAGCAGAAATAGAGACACAGACATAGAGGACAAATGTATAGATACCCAGGGAGAAAGAGGAGGGTGGAATGAGTTGGGAGATTGGGATTGACATGTATACATTTATATGTATAAAATAGATAACCAATAAGAACCTGCTGTATAAAAATAATTAAAATAAATAAATAAAATTAAAAATAATAAAACAGAAAAAAAGTTCTTCTCTTCACATACATGTATTTATATGAATGAATGATTTCCATGCTTATATCTATAAATACAAAGAAGAGGAATAAAACCTACCTTGAACCAAGAAAGAAAAAAAGAAAAACAACCCAGAAACCACCAGTTATACAGAGGAAAACCCTATCAGGGCACTTGCTCCAGTGGTAAAAAATTCTGAAGTTGGTCAGAGGTGGGGAATCGTCTCCCATGCAGCCAGCACCCCCGCCCCCGCAAGGAGCGTCCACATTGCAAAGCTGGGGGACTGTGCCGAGGCGTCTGTGAGTAAACGTAAGCTGAGCCACAGGCCAGCTGCTGCTGAACTGTTCCCACCCTTCCCAGGTAAAACACCTGAATATGTACAAAGACTTGAAGGGCTGTGGAGCCACACCAGCGACAGCACGCAGGCCAGCCAGGATGGTCCTGGCCCCAGGCGCTCTTCTCGAAGGTTTCCATTTCCCTTCCTGAGATATCCCTCCTGTCCCGGCCCCCACTGCTTTTTTCCTTCCTCACCCCTGCCCAGGGAGAAATTCCAGCGGCAGGTATGGGTGACACATCCTCTTCTTTAGCAGGTGGCAGCTTGGCAACTCCTGCAGAAAGTCCAGCAGAGCCCCACTCACACCGGGCCACCCACAAAGCCATGGCCCCTCACTCACTCCCACCAGCCCAGCCCCGACACTGCTGACGAGGCAGAGAATATGGCATCAGGCACAGCTGCAGGGGCTCTTGCTGCCCGGAGCGGTGTTTATATTGACCTCAACCCAGGCACACCTGGGGAGGGCTGGCCGGCAGGGTCAGGCGGCCCAGATCAGCCAATCCCCACGCCTCAGGGGCTCACATTGCAGAAATTGGACCTTGCTGAACAGGCCAGGTCCAAGGAACAGGTGTGGGCTCCTGAGAGTCAGGATAGACAAGGGGCTGCAGCTCTGTTCTCTAATCATTTTATCTGGCCCATGAGTGGGAGACAACTTCAAGAAGACCCTCTCCTAATGAGAGGAACCCAAGAGCCAGGGAGAGGAGGGGTGGTGGGTGGAGACAGAGGCCTGGTGCCCCAACTGCAGTGGAAGTCTCTGGAAGACCAAACGGAGGGAGGCCACACAGAGTGATGCCCAGGGCCACAGACCTGTCGGAGCTGCTGTTTGTTAGTTCAAGTCCTGCTCTGAGGTGCTCTGTGTCAGCTCTGAGCAACAGGTGAGCTGGGGGTGCTCTTCAATGAGGGCTATGTGCATGGTTCCTGTGTGCCCA
>NW_020175672.1:3400-3811 GCF_003031525.2 Neophocaena asiaeorientalis asiaeorientalis
ACAGAGGAAAACCCTATCAGGGCACTTGCTCCAGTGGTAAAAAATTCTGAAGTTGGTCAGAGGTGGGGAATCGTCTCCCATGCAGCCAGCACCCCCGCCCCCGCAAGGAGCGTCCACATTGCAAAGCTGGGGGACTGTGCCGAGGCGTCTGTGAGTAAACGTAAGCTGAGCCACAGGCCAGCTGCTGCTGAACTGTTCCCACCCTTCCCAGGTAAAACACCTGAATATGTACAAAGACTTGAAGGGCTGTGGAGCCACACCAGCGACAGCACGCAGGCCAGCCAGGATGGTCCTGGCCCCAGGCGCTCTTCTCGAAGGTTTCCATTTCCCTTCCTGAGATATCCCTCCTGTCCCGGCCCCCACTGCTTTTTTCCTTCCTCACCCCTGCCCAGGGAGAAATTCCAGCGGCAG
>NW_020175672.1:4089-13868 GCF_003031525.2 Neophocaena asiaeorientalis asiaeorientalis
GGCTCACAGTTGCTGAAAATGGAACTTGCTGAACCGGCCAGGTCCAAGGAACAGGTGTGGGCTCCTGAGAGTCAGGATAGACAAGGGGCTGCAGCTCTGTTCTCTAATCATTTTATCTGGCCCATGAGTGGGAGACAACTTCAAGAAGACCCTCTCCTAATGAGAGGAACCCAAGAGCCAGGGAGAGGAGGGGTGGTGGGTGGAGACAGAGGCCTGGTGCCCCAACTGCAGTGGAAGTCTCTGGAAGACCAAACGGAGGGAGGCCACACAGAGTGATGCCCAGGGCCACAGACCTGTCGGAGCTGCTGTTTGTTAGTTCAAGTCCTGCTCTGAGGTGCTCTGTGTCAGCTCTGAGCAACAGGTGAGCTGGGGGTGCTCTTCAATGAGGGCTATGTGCATGGTTCCTGTGTGCCCATCCCTGCCAGGGTACCTGTCCAGGGGAGCTCTGTAACCTGGGAGGGGCCTGACCACGAGAGCCCCATGGGCTACTGGCAACCTGCCCAGGTGAGCTCCATATCCTGGGAGGGGCGTGACCACGAGAGCCCCGTGGGCTGCTGGGGATCTGGTAAAGGATGTCAGGACAGTCAGTGAAGTCACCAAGGATATACATCCAGTAGTTCCTAATTCCTACACACTACTGGACATTCTACCATCCACCAGGACATGGTATTCTGTATTAGACTTCAATGATGCCTTCTTCTGTATTCCATTAGTCCCAGAGTCACAAGAAATTTTGGCTTGTGAGTGGCAGGACCCAACATACAACAAAAACAATACTGCTGGGCCATCCTGCCCCAAAGGTTCAAAAATTCCCACACCATCTTTGGGGAAACGTTAGCTAAAGACCTAAAAGTTCTACCTCTGGAAAAGGGAACCCTCCTTCAATATGCAGATGACATTCTGATCTCCAGCCCTACTAAGGAGGCCTCTGAACTACCTAGCCAATAAAGGATAGAAGGTGTCCAAGAAAAAGGCTCAAATATCACAGACTAACGTGACCTGCCTGGGCTTCATTCTCACAGAAGGTCGGAGAAGCCCATCCCTGGAAATGGAAGAAGCCATTTGCAGCCTTACCCCTTCTAAAACTAGAAGACAGCTTAGGGGTTCCTGGGGAGGCCGGGGTTTGCTGCATCTGGATCCCTAACTACAGTCTAATAGCTGGGCCTCTATATGAAACATTGAAAGGAAAAGATGATGATCCTTTTGAATAGAATCCAGAAGCGGCCTTTCAAGAATGGAAAGAGCAGTCAATCCAGACACTTGCCCTGGACCTCCCTAATTTAGCTAAACCCTTTGACCTTTACATCCCCATAGAAGGTGAATCGCCCTTGGAGTATTAGTGCAAAAACTGGGACCACTTGAAATGGAACAACGCAAGAATGCCCTCCAGGTAGGAGAAGTTACGGTCACCAAGGGCTTGGCCCACCGCCCCATCCAGCCAGGATACTGGGGGTATCTAAAAACCTGGAAATCAGCAGCCCGCAAGGCCAGCTCCCTCCTAAGGGAAAATGACCCCACGTGGTGATCCTAACCACCCACCATGTCCTGAAGTTGCAGGGGTCGCTCCATGGGCACACTGACCTCGAGTGAGGAGGCCCTCCAACTCCAACCTCCAGAGACAACCGGGGGCAACGGGCCCCCATGACGACTCGTGTGACCATCACTTGACCTGGAGTTTCTCTCAGAAAACAAGAGTGTGCCCCAAAAGAGCAGACTACTGCTTGCAGGACTTACTGCACCCAGAGGGGAGCTAATAAGCTTGGCGGGGGAACCGTATATCACGCTGTCACGATAGAAAAACCTACAGACACTGCAGTGACGGCGGCCAATAAGACCGGCTGGACTCCTGGCTTCTTCAAAAGGACGTTGATTCAGTGGCCATCATGGTCCTGGATCACCACCGACCCTGGATTGTCTGGGAGTTGAGCAGGCAGGGCTCTGACACCTGGTGCTGCTTGTACGTTAATTCAGGGGCCTAATTGAAGAAAGCACAGACTACAGGTCAGAGCACCTAGGCTGGCAGAAAACGTCAGCCTAAGTAAGGTGGCCGAACAAATGTGGGGCGGGGTAAAACCGGCCCCCCCAGCGTCTCTGCGCATCTAGTTCCCCAGTTTGGGGTTCGGGGAGGCTCTGATTTGGAAAAATCCCTGGTGTTCTCCTTACATGCACGGGACCCTTCCTACTGCTAAAACATTCCTGTCACACCCAGAGGATGGTACACCGTTTGATCGGGAAGAGTTTGGAAAAGGCGTCTCATCTCCTCATCTCCTGGTGCTCGGGTTCACCCCTCCAGCGCCTTTCCTAACAATCTCCCCACTTGAGGATGTCAGCACCGTCAACATCCTGCTGCGCACAGTTTGGAATTTGTCCAGAGGATGAAGCGGAAGGAGGAGGAACAATGAGACACAAGTCCTAGGTGTTCGGACAGGCACATGTCACTCTAATTTCCAATCAGCAAGACGAATTGACCAAAGGCTAGGATTGCCCACGGAAACAGAAAAGGCTTGAGGAAATCCCGCTCTCTTGTGGCCAGTTCCCAAAAACACAAGTTGAAAAATGAAACTCAGGGACACTAAAATTCACGAAACTGCAGAGTGGAAAATATCTATCTCCGGAAAATGTCTTGAGGTAAGTCACCGAAAAGGACTTGTAAGCAAGGGAGAATGGCAGGAAAGGGATTTGAAGAGGTAGAATGGACTCGCCATTAAAGCACAAGAAAAGAGGCTGAACATCGCCTACGATGCAGTTGGCCAAAAAAGGCGTATGCATTTTTTCTGAATATATTCAAGAAAAGGGCATACACCCTTTTTAGCCAACAAAACAGGTGGGCACTGGAAATCAATACTACAAAAGGTATCACTTCACATCAGTCAGAAGAGCCATCCTCATAAAGCGTAAACACCAGAAATGCAGGACAGGGCGAGGAGAAAAGGGAGCCCTGTGAGGCTGATAGTGTAAATATAAATTGCCAACAGCCACACTGGAGAAGTGTATTGTGTTTACTAAAGCATCTAAACAATGAGCTACTGAGCATAGGGCACTTTCACTCATGGGCATATATCTTGGGAAAAACAGAAATCAACAGGACACAGGCACCCCAACGTTTACCGCCTCTCTGTTTAAAAGAGCCTCGACTTGGATATAACCTAAATGTCCCTGGAAGGAAAAAATGGATAAAAGAGATGTGGTACTCATGTAGAGTGGAATATTACTCAGTCCAGAAATCAATGAAATAAGGCCAGTTGCAACAACTCCAGAGGAGTTACGTACGATCATTCTAAGTGACATAAGTGAGAAAGAAAAAGACACATATCATAAGATATCACTTAAGGGTGGAATCAAAAATGGCTACACATGAAATAAATTACAAAACAGAAACATAGTCAAATATGTAGAAAACACGCATAAGGCTGCTAAAGGGGAAAGGTGGGGAAGGGTGAGGTATTATCCAGGAGGTTGAAATTAGCAAATATACCATTCCAAATACCAAATTGATAATCAACAAGGCCTACACGGTAGCTCAAAGAACTGCACTCAACACGCTCAAGTCACCGGAAAAGAATATATACGACTGGTAAGAATCTGAAAAAGAATTTATTGATGTCTCTCTGTACGTGAATCAAGTGGATGTACAGCAGCAAGAAACAGAGCTTTGAAAATCAGCTGTAACCAATATAATAATAAATTTTAAAAAATAAAAGACAATGAGACAGAAAAATTCTTACAACTTTTTCTCAGGGGCTATGATGCAACATGGATTGAACACATCTAGACCCACAGCAGGATGAGACATAAGGCTGGAAACTGTTCGCGCTAAGAAATTAGTGAGGTTGGGTGAGGAAATGCAGACCCTTTAAAGTAATACTGCCTGGGACCCAATCCATGGGTCCCAAATCTGCAGGTTCAAGGGAATCTTCCTACAGCTAAAACATGCATGGGAAACCCAGAGGACTGTACACCGTGTGATGGGGAGATGTGTCTAAAATGCACCTCATTTATCCTCTCCTGGTGCTCGGGTTCGCCATTCCAGCCACGTTACTAACAATCTCCCCACTTGAAGAATCAGCACCTTTAAACTCCTGTTTCGCACAGTTTGCAATTTGTCCGGAGGATGAACGGGAAGAGGGAGAACCAATGAGAGACTAGCTGTAGGTGTTTCGACAGGCACACGTCACTCTAATTTCCCATCAGGAAGAGGAATTGACCAAAGGCTCAGCCTGCAGCCCCAGAACCAGAATAGGGCCTGGAGCAATCCTGCGGTTTTGCAGCCAGCTCACAAAAAAGCGAGGTGAAAAATGGAGCTCAGGGGCACTGCAATTCACAAATCTGCAGAGTTATAAATGACAACTATTGTCCAACAATATATTGAGGTAAGGCAACGAAGAGGATTTGAAAGCAAGGCAGAATTGCAGGAAACAGATTTCAAGAGGTAGATTGGACTCGCTTTTAAAGCACAAGAAAACCGGCAGAACTTCGACAATGATGCAGTTGGCCAAAAAGGGCGTATGCGTTTTTTCCTGGATATATTCAGGAAAAAAACACAGACGCCCTTTTTGGCCAACAAGCTAGCGGGCAAGGCAAATCCGCACTACTGCCAAACTCAGCTCAGGTGTCACTTCCTTGAGGTCTTCACTGACCCACTACTCAGCCTGCTGTGTGCTCCCAGGGACACCTGAGTTGTCTCTGTTAGAGCACTTGCCATTCTGCACTGATGTTTCCTGTTGACTGCAGGCTGTCCAGAGTTCCATACCTTAACTGCCATTTCAGTACCTGGTGCCTCACCACTGTTCAGTTAAGTGAGGTTGAGTATTATTGAAACTGTGTCAGCTTTAAAGGGTTGGTTTGTTGGGTCAGCTTACCCATAAGCATTCAACAAAGAGGAACGGAGTGGGATGGAGTGAAGTTGAATGGAGTGGTGAAAACTCTGATTATGATATTTAGCAGCATTATCTTAAAAGTCCACAAGATGTCAACACAACCTTGTAAAACAACCATACCCCAATTAAAAAAAAAAAATTGAACAGAAGGTGGAAAAAAAAATAGTCCACAAGATGTCAGGGTTTCTACCTGAGGAAAAAGAATGCAATAGTCTGAGATAAAGAACACTCTCACTGATGCCAGAAATTAATTTAAAGTGAATATTGGTATAGAAATAATAGATTTATTTAATTGAATAAGCAATATATGTCCATGCTACAAAATTCAAAGTGTATACGTGGAAAGTAAACTCTTCCTCCCTCCCTACTTCTTTCCCTGATCCCCCCGCCCCATTTTGTCTACCCCAAGGGCAACTATTTTTATTATCCTTCCAGAGATATCCTAAGTGTATAATCATATAAATGTATTTTTTTCTAAATAACACCAATGATTGTATACAAGTGTTCTGTGCCTTGGTTTTTTCCACTTAAAATACCTCAGAGTTTTCATATTAAAAGAGATAATATTATTTATATCTTATTATTATTATTTATACTTTATTATTTATATATTAATATTAAAATAATAATATTTTTAGCTGTACTAACATATTTACTAAACCTCCTATTATGGATATTCAGGCTGTTACCAATCTCTTGCTATTACAAATATCCCCAAACAACAGACCTCATCTTACATATGTGCAAGTATATCTATATTTTAAATTCTAATATTGAGATGTTGTCAGCCCTCCATTGAGACTGTACACATTTACATTCCCACCAACAATATGAGTGTCTTTTTCTTCACAAACTTGCCACAGTTATATATAATATATATAGTTATATATATATAACTTAATATATAACTTAAGTGTGTATATATATATATATACTGTAAAATATATTAAAAATACATTTGCTGATCTGATAGGTGACTCATATCTCATTACAGTTTTTAAAAATGCCTTACTGGAGTATAATTGACATACAGTAAACTGCACATGTTTAAAACATAAATTTAGTCAATTTTGACCTGTTTACCCATGTGAAACCATCACCACAATCAAGATAATAAACCTATCCATCACCCTCAAAGGTTTCCTTGTGCTCCTTTGCAATCCCTCCCTCCTACCAGCCTTCCTCACCACTCCCCCATGCAACCACTGGTGTGCTTTGTGTTACTATAGTTTTTATTTTCTAGAATCTTATATAAATAGGGTAATACATTATGCAGTCTTTTTTTTAATCTTACTTTCACTCAGCATAATTATTTTGAAATTCATCCATGTCATTGCGTCTATCAGTAGTTCATTCCTTTTTATCAGTGAGTAGTACTAGGTTGTATGGACACACCACAATTTGTTTATCCATTCTTGTGTTGATAGACATTTAGATTGTTTCCAGTTTGTAACTATCACAAATAAGACAGTAACTTAGAAGCCATAGGTTTCTGTTTCTCTTAGGTAAATACCTGGAAG
Source organism: Neophocaena asiaeorientalis asiaeorientalis (assembly GCF_003031525.2). NCBI lineage: Eukaryota > Metazoa > Chordata > Mammalia > Artiodactyla > Phocoenidae > Neophocaena > Neophocaena asiaeorientalis. Next base: position 10,487 of record NW_020175672.1, read on the forward strand.
TGGAATGGCTGGATCACACAGTAGGTGTATGTTTAACTTTTAAAGAAACTGCCAAACTGTTTTCTAAAGTGATTGTACCATCTTGTGTTCCTATCAGCAGTGAATGAGTGTGTGGTTGCTCCATATTCTCACCATATTTGGGGGTCAGCCTTTTTAATTTTAGACATTCTAATAGATGTGTAATGGTAATTCATTGTGATTTTAATTTTCATTTTCCTAATGAGTAATGATGTTGAGGGTCTTTTCATTTCACTCTGATGAAGTGTCTGTTCAAATATTTCTACCAGTTTAAAATCGGGTTGTTTTCTTATTATGGAGTCTTGAGAGTTCTTTTTATATTCTGGTACCAGTCTTTGATATATGATTTTCAAATATTTTCTCCCCTTTTGTGGCTTGTCTGTTCATTCTCTCAACAGTGGCTTTTGAGGAGCAAAGTTTCTCAATTTTGATGAAATCTAATGTATCTCTTTTTTGCAAATGAATGTTTTTTGTGTTTTATCTAAGAAATCTTTGCCTTACTCAAAGTCACAAAGATTTTCTCTCTGTTTTCTTCTAGAGGTTTTAGAGTTTAGGTTTTACTTTAACCCATTTTGAGATCATTTTTGTGTATAGTACAGGATGTGGATCATTATAGTTTTGATTTGTATGTTTCTTATCACAGGTATTGATTATATTCTCATATGTTTAAATATAATTTTTTCTTCTTGTGAACTCTTCAGTCAAGTCCGTTGTTCCAGGCTGCCATGATTGGATGTGCAGTTCATGTGCTGCTCAAAAGCCTAAGCCAACAGGACTAATGGAAGCAGAAACCTGGCAGCACACTGCTCACTGAACCCCTTTCCATAATTCACCCCCAGGAAGACCCTGCCTTTACTTTGCACAAGGAGTGGTATAAGCTAGCACAAGCATTGACCCTGTCCATTTATTTATCTCTTGTAGGCGTTCTTTGTATTACTTAGCCCTTCATCACTGTGGTGCAAATATATTTTTCCCAGACTGTCATTTATATTTTTCACTGTTTATGGTATTTTTCCATCAGGATTGCATTTTACAGAGTCAAATGTATCAGTCTTTTCTATTGTGGGTTCTGAGTTTTGTGTCATGCTTAGAAAGTTTCTCTACTTCAAATTCATTTTTAAAAAATACTTTATGCTTTTTCTAACATTTTTATGGTTTCTTTTTTCACATTTCAACATTTTGATTCAGTAGGCATTTATTTTGGTGGAAGAGGTAAGATAGAAATCCAATTTTTTTCCAATTGGCTCCCCAGTTGTCCCAACACCATTTACTAAATAATTCATCTTCAGGTTTTCATAAACAAAATTCTCATCTTTAGTGTAAAAAGTAGCCATGTTACTCTGCCCAGAGGCCACATACTACACTTTGATTCTGTGGTAAAGAGGCAGATGAGAAGCAAAGGAGGTGATACAAGAGATTTATTCTGCAAAATATTTTCCATGCGTGGTTTGGGTTAATGCTCAAGATTTCTACATTTACAACACGGTACAAAAAAAATCTGTTGTTATAGCAATAACCTTGATCAGGAAAAGGTTAAATTATATTCACTATCTGCTATTTGTTAATACAGGAAAGTGGGCAATGTATTGTATTTGAGAAAAAAATAATGCAAAATATTTTTCACACACACTCCTACAAACATAGATAGAAAACACACACACAAACAAGCTCACACATTTCCTTCCTCAGAATGGTGTAATTGCTAAGAGTTTGGACTCTGAGTCAGGCAAATCTGGGAATATTAATAGTATCTAACTCATAGGGTTAATGCAGGCAATTAAGAGAGTTTGCTCATATAAAGTGTTTATTAGCACTGACTGACTCAGAATAAATCTCAGCATTCAGTACCTATTAACTTCTTCTGTTTTTGTAAGATGCTTAGGTAAGTTTCTCCAAGATTTCTCAGATGTAGTTTATTTGTTATCGTTGGGGTATTGTACTTTCATTGACTAGAGAGGTCACATGAAAAAAACATATTCAGCAAAACCTGGGAGAAACGTATGAGTATTTATATAAATAATAGATGCAGGTAGGTTATTTAGCACAGTGGCTGGAACATAGTAAATAGTTAATAAAACTTAGCTTCTATTATTACTAAAAAATCCATTCATATCACTTATTCCAAAGAGCTGTGGGAGAGTGGGCACTGAGATAGGGTTATGACAGTATCCAGCAGGATCCGCAGGAAGTGAATTCTGTTTCCAGACCCTATTCATTAACCTCTAGGTATGGTGCTAAATATACTTTAAAATATCTTTGAGTAATGAAGACTAACCAAAATGAACTACTTATCAGCCACTCTTGATATTTGGAAGAATACCTTATTTTGAAATTGTATCTTTTGCTTCTATTAACTGACCATATAACTTGCAGAAAAAAATTGTTTTCAAAGGTTTCCACTGGAATGCCATGAGAGGATCTGGGGCTCTAGCCATCATCTTCCATGCAAGCATGAAGATTCTTTGAGAACTCACATATTTTACCTTCAAAAAAATCATGTAAATTTTGTGTTTGAATTCATACCAGTGAATGCTCTTTGAACTGAATGATGCCTATCCAAGATGGAGAGCAGCATGATGTGGTGGAAGGAGGCTTTGGAATCACACAGATCAGGGCTGGCATCCTAGAGCCATTACTCACTAGTTTATGACATGGACAAGTCACTGAACCTGTTTCTCCATCTGAAAAATGGGGGCAAAATCCTACCTCATAATTATTGTCAGAATTAAATAAGAACATACATGCCTTCTCTGTGCCAGCCACTGTGCAAAGTGCTTGGGATACATAAATGAGTAAGACATGGGCCCTATCCTCAAGGAGTTGACTCTAGTAAATCACTTAACATGGTATCCAGCGTATAGTAGGTGCTCAACAAATACTTTGTTGAAAGGACTAATAAATGAGTAGCAGACCCTTAATACGTGTCAGTTTCTTCTTTATTTCCCCTGCCTATCCCAACTACAAACTGATTTGAGGGAGAAAATAGACTAAAGTACATTTCCCTTAAAAACATTTTATTTTGAATTAATTTTAGACTTACAGAAAGGTTGCAAAAATAGTACAAAGAGTTTCTTTATATCCCCCACTTCACTTTCTCAATGTTAACATCTTAAATAACCACAGTATAGTAATCAAGAACAGGAAATCAACATTTGTACAATATTACTAACTATAGAATTTGCTTGAAATTCACCAGTATTCCCACTAATGTCCTTTTTTTGTCCCCAGATCCTATCCATGATCACACAAGGTATTTAGTTTTCATTTCCTTTCATCTCTTCCAGTCTGTAGCAGCTCCTCAGTCTTTCCTTATCTTTCATGACCTTGACTTTTTTTTTTTTTTTTTTTTTTTTTCCCGTGGGGT